>NW_027509877.1:1912500-2105000 GCF_051311805.1 Agelaius phoeniceus | reverse complement strand
CACACGGAGGCGCGTTCGCAACAACCCGTGCCAGCCACGGAGGCCACGGGGCCGGGGGCCCAGGGTGGTGCTGAGGTACGCGCCTCACTATCCCCTCACGACGGACCCACCGGCATCCCGCTCACGCCTTCGTCGCAACGCTTCTCAGTGCCGTGGCTTAGGGCCGCGAGAGAAAAATAAAAAGGCCCGCAGAGGCCTGGCGGGTGCCCCTCCAACTCCGCCCGCCTCAACAAAAAACAACGGACCCGGCGCGGCAAACCCGGCCCCGCCCGGCAGAAGCGGCTCAGTCGATCCGGCCACGACTGAGGTAGGCGAGGCGCCGCCGCCTCACCCAGGACCAGTCCGGGGGGCTCTCCGTCAGATGCCGGGCCCGAAAAAAAAAAAAATACTAGGCCAAAAAATTCTGCCCGCCACAACGCGGGTCCCCGGCTTAAGGCCGAGGAAGGGCGACGGCTTCAACAACACGGGCCGGGGACCACCGCCGCCGCCGAGGCGGACCCACGGGCCCAAAACAACAGCAAATGATTCTGGAGCAGAGGCATTGCTTGGAGAAAACTCTCCCCTGCTTTGTCTGGGTAATCCTTAACCAGTGTCTTACATGGCTCTTGCTGCCAATTTCTTGCTCAACAGTGTGATAGATGAATCTGATTCGTGCTAACAATTGCAACTATATTTTAAATAGTTTAGAAAATATTTGTTAAAAAGTAAGAGAGGAAAAGGATAGGGAATTAGTGTCACAAAACAGATGTTTTCAGATGTTCATGAGAAAACAGGATGCAGGATGTAGTTGGAGATAAGGAACATCCCAAAAGGCAATAGGCCTCAGGATAATTAAAGAATCGGCCTTGAAATGGACAAAATTGGGATGATTCCAGGTATCTATGAAATCATAAGGCTTCTTTTTGGAATATAATGCTGGCTTCTATAACACAAGACTTGGGGTGCATGTGCAGCTTGTGGGGTTGTTCAAAGGACAGTGATGATGAGGAGAAGCCTTCGTGGGAAGCGACCACCAAAACCAAAAGACCCCTTAGAAACAAGCAGAGCATGCACTGTGCAGTACAGTGACATAGATTTCAAGAATCAAAAATAGGAGGAGATTGACAGAAAATTATTGAGGAATATGTATTAGCATCCAGTCTAGAAGTTGTGTTTGGATTCTTTATCTTTTGAATGGGAGGCAGGGTGAGAAAACCCCCCTGTATCCTGACTGGTTTTGCTTATGCTCTATCCAAACCACTGCCAAATTATTTTGTATCTGCTTGATTATATTTGATTGCATGATTTCATATAAAATTGCTGCCAAATTAAAATTGCTGCTAAATTCTAATGTTGGTTTATTAAATTAGACATATAGGGACTTCATTCATAACAACAGCCCACCTCAGTCACCTACCCGTTGGGACTGTGCTTTCTACTGAGCCAGTCCTGCCAGAAAAGCAGCTTTAAACACACCTCTAAGAAGGCACTGATCCAGATAAAGCACATCCATTCCCCTCTGCCCAGGGCCAGTCCCCTGTACATCTGGCAGCCTGCAAAATCTAACACCCCCTCAGGGTCCAACACATTGTTCCAGCCCAAAGCATAAAGGCAATTTGTTTTGTTAAAGCTGAAGTAATTCCTGCAGGTCCTCGGCCTTCCAAGGCAAACGCTGCCACTCCAGAGGGAATCCTGTGACCCTGAGCGTTTGATGGTGACCACACCAAAGCAAGAGGTGGCTCCTTCAGCAGGAGAATGGCACATGGCAATGCTGGGCCTTTGTGTCCCCAGCCTTCCCCCCATTGTTTCAGCAATAGCAGCTACACTTAGGCAGCTTCAGCAGAGCTTATTTGTGTTGGCTTAGTGCAGATCAGGACTCCCAGCCCACCTCTAACAGCAGCTTGCAATGACAACACGACCTGGACACTGAGGTCTTTTGCTGGAGGCAAGCCTGTCACAAGCACACACCCTCTTCAAACTTCCCATCAAACAGAAAGGAGAAGAGCAGGAAAAGGCTACCTTTGGACCAGTCTTCCCCAGGTCTACACATGGGCCAATTCTGGGTAGAAAACTCCCGCCAGTGCTGGCCTTCTTCTTCATGTTGAGAAACTTCTCCCACAGGAACTTAGAGGGAAACAGCTGAAAGGCAAAAATAAACCAGCTAGAGCCTCAGAGTTGGGCTTGTTCACAAAGGCCTTTCTTGAACAAGTGGCACTGGTGAACAATTTGTGATCACATTGTCCAGGACAGTCCTGGAAGCCCTGGAAGTTGCTTGCTGAAATACTCAGCACCAAGAAATTAACAATACAGAGTGCAATACACATACTCCAACCACATGGCTCTGTCCCATCAGCTTCTCCGTGATTGCATGTGACATGGTTGGGGATTTCTGCTCTTGGGGCATTTGTTTCCTCTTTAGGTTCATTGCATTGAGGCAGTGACCTTTTCAAAGAATGGGGAGGAGCTCTCAGAACTGCCCTGACTCCATCCCTGTACAGCACTGAGAACTCACAGCAAGGAGATAGCACTGCTGGGTGAATCCAAGAGAGGCAAGAAAGGAACGTTGTACCAAGAGTGAGGAGCACAGGAATGTGTCCAAGTTGTAGTTCTCTCTGGTAATTAGCATTTGTTTTCTCTCTCTGGGCTCACAGACCCCTGCAGAGAAGAAAACAGAGGGATCTCCTGGACAGAGCCTCAGCAGTGGGGCATCTTCAGTCAAGTGAGCTCCAGACACCAAGGGACATTTGTGACCCTGGCTCCAGGGAGCAGGTAAGAACTGTACAGCCCTCAAGATTCCTACCAATCCAGAGCTTTCAAGAGAGGCCAACTCCTTTGGGAGAGATACCATCAACACATGGGAAACCAAAATCAGGGGACAATTCCCAGCACAGGAAGATTTCCACCATCCTGCAGAACAAAGGTGTGATGGTGTTCACAGGGGTCTTAGGATGAGGGAAGAGACGAGGATCTGACTCCATGGTTCAGCTGGCTTGATTTATTAGTTTGTGATATATATTATATTAAAACTACACTAAAAGAATAGAAGAAAGGATTTCATCATAAGGCTAGCTAAGAATAGAAGAGGAAGGAATGATAACAAAGGCTTCTGGCCTGGACTCTCTGTCTGAGCCAGCTGGGCTGTGATTGGCCATTAATTACAAACATCCAACATGGGCCAACCAAAGATCCACCTGTTGCATTCCACAGCAGCAGATAATCATTGTTTACATTTTGTTCCTGAGGCTTCTCAGCTTCTCAGGAGGAAAAATCCTAAGGAAAGGGTTTTTCATAAAAGATATCTGGGACACAAAGGTGCTGAGACATTTTCTTCTGGACGTGCTGCAGCAGATAACTTGCTTTGCTGTGCACTGTGTCTGCAGGGCTGGATCCGTGCCCACACAGGAGCTGAGAGAGAACAGCTGCTTTGGAAGCTCTTCCAGCTGGGACCAGCCCTGTCTCACAGGGCTTTCGGCAGAGTCTGAGCTTCCCCCCACAACATGCTCAGGTGCCCAAGGGCAGCTTGGTCTTGACACCAGCAGGGGCTATTTACAAATCACAAACGGGACAGGGCTGCTGTGGAACTGCCTTGAGCTGTTTTATTTTCCAGCATCACTCTCATGACATGGTTATGACAATGGGAAGATGCCAGCAGCTCACATCCCAGGCAGCAGAGCAAGAACTTAATGTTACAACTTCCTTTATAAGTTTCTTGACCAATCACACAAAGCAAAAGCACATTGACAGTAGTTCTATCCAACCACTATAAGCACATGTACCTTTGGTTTAAACAATGCTTGCTTATTTTGAATACAATACCTGCTTGTAAGCCTTAAAGCACAATGCACAGAGCTCCATTATTAAGCCTTAACCCTCCTAATATCTTGCTAGATAAACTTTTCTGTAGCTTAGAGAGTTATTCTTGACAAGTGTTAATACACAGACCATTGTTCTATTTGTCCTTGCTTTTCTACTTTTTAAATAATTTTTCTGCTGACCTATCTCATGGAAGCTGCTTAGCTCTAATAAAAGTTCTACTGTATCTGAGGCTTGCCTTTTGCAGCTTTCCCAAAACCCTCTGGTTTTGTGGATTCCCACAATTCCCCCTCTCTGTTCATCTCAAAAGAAACCTTCATAATTGTGTCGTTTATTACTTGCGTTTCATAGCCTTACTAGAATATTTCTGCTTATTACCTACTTAAAGCATTTTCTTGCTTGCACTAAAGCAGGGGCAGGGAGAGCAGGGACACCAGGGCAGTTTGCAGCCTTAACACAGCCCAGTGGGTACTTACAGTGAAAGATGTCAGTCTTTCCCTGGACAAAAGACGAGGTGTCGAGGTCTTCTTTGGCAATCCAGAAGCCATTTTGAAGGCAGGATCTCCCAGATGAGTGACAATGCCTCAACAAAACTGGAAGAAGCAACAATGGAACTCTGAAAATCCAGAACCCAATTCATGGCAGATTCAAGGCAGATACTGGTGCTAAACATTTTCTATGATTTGAAAGTAGCTAAGAGCTTGGTTGGTGTAAGTAGCTAGTATGTTAGGCCTCTAGTTGGACTTTATTTGAACTATAGGGCTGCCTTGTGCAATTCAAAGATGGATCATACTGAAACCTGGAGCTAAAAATCTGAACATTAATAAGAGTTAGAACAGACAAAGCTGCAGCCTAAATATTACTTTGAAATAGCTAGAGTGGACATCCTTTTCTTTAGGCTAAAGCACCCCTGCTCTCTCAGCTGCTCCTCACAGGACTTGGGAGAGACTGGAATGTTATGGCTAATGGCTTAAAAATTGTTATAAAGGGCTTTCTGCCCATTGGGACAAAACTGTATAAAGAAGCTGTGACCACCCAAGCCCACCCTTCCCTGAAAATGCCTCTGGACTGGAACTTGGCACTGTGAGTTAAGCTGCCTAAGGGAACTTGAGACAAGACAGAGGTGACACTATTGTCCCATTAGCTCAGGTCTGGGGAGAAGTAAACAAGGCTGAAGAGAAAAACCTATCCACAACAAAGCCAAACCCAGCAGCTCTCCTGAAAATCAGCTCTGTCTGGCTTCAAGGTGGGCAAGTCATAGCCACAGACTCGTCTGCTGAGGCCAGGTTTGCACACAAACCTCCCATCAAAGACCTCCACAGTGCCCCCAGACCCATTCCTGAGGCCTTGCACCAGACGACTGCAGGGCACGCAAAGTAACACAACAGAGCTGAAAATCCAGAAGCCAATTGATGGCAGACTCAAAGGACAGACAGATGCTAAAGATTTTATTTTATTTCAAAGTAGCAATAGACAGAGTCCACCTTGCCCCACCCCAGGGAGGCACCTGGGAGGTCCCACCTTGCCCAAATCTGCATGAATCCATTGGAGTCTTACGTTTTGCCAGACCTCACCACAGAGAAGACCAGAAGAGGATTTTATGGTATGCCAATGGGATCCATGGAATGGTGATGTTTTTCACTTCATCTGTCTCTGTCACTCTCCTTCTTCCCCTTCTTCCAACCCCCCATCCCCATCCCCCCCCCCCGCTTCTTTTTCTTTTCCTTTCTCTCTCTCTTCCTCACATTTACTGTTACATAAAATCCAGACTATTGATTTTGGCATATGGTCTCGTTTGCACCTCAATTCACAAGCCTCTCCCTAATAATTGTAATAACCAGATGATAACAACCCACTGAAACTTGATGAAACTTGAACAGACCTCATTCACCTTTCAGCAGTTTAAGCAACCACTAGACGGGAAAAAAAAGTATAGACCAGTACATTTAGAAAATGTTGCATTCCTTCAGTGCAAAAAAAAAGCACAATCAGTAGAGCATATATTGTTCATCCACTCAGCTGTGCATTGTGGTGGTGTTCCCAGGGGTCTTAGGATGAGGGAAGAGATGAGGATCTGACTCTTGATTTATTATTTTATTATATATATGATATTAAAATTATACTAAAAGAATAGAAGAAAGGATTTCATCAGAAGGCTAGCTCAGAATAGAAAAAGAAAGAATGAATAACAAAAGCTTGTGTCTCAGACAGAGAGTCCAAGCCAGCTGACAGTGAGTGGCCATTAATTAGAAACAACTCTAGGAGACCAATCCCAGATGCACCTGTTGCATTCCACAGCAGCAGATAACCATTGTTTACATTTTGTTCCTGAGGTCTCTCAGCTTCTCTGGAGAAAAAACCCAAAGGATTTTTCATAAAACATGTCAGTGACAGTGCAGAGCACTGAACTGCTGCACCAGAAGACGGGCATTATCCCATCCTGTATTTCTCTTTGGCATTCTCTCTCAGAGTGCGGATGAGGCAAAACCAAAAAGTTCAGCTTGAGTCAATCTTTACCTTCAAAGGAAATTCAGGAACTTTCTGCAGAGGCCAATGCTCTGCACGCTGATGAACTCCTTGCAGAGGCCAATGCTCTGCACGCTCAGGAACTTTGCAGAGGCCAATGCTCCGCGAACAATTCCCCTGGCGAATCGCCCAGTGAAGCCGCCTGCAGGAGCCCAGGCTGCGCACAAGCAGCCAGGGCCGCGTTCTCAGGCAACTGAGGCCGCGCCGCTGTCACAGACGCTGCCGCCGCCTTCGTGGTTTCCAGGCAGCCGCGGAACCCGGCAGCCGCCGCCCTTTCCCGGACCCTGCCCCTCCCGGCCCCGCACGCCCCCCAAGATGCTGCCGGGGCTCGGGGGCTTCGTCTGCCTGGGCTGGGGCTCGGCCTCCCCTGCGGGACAAGGTGAGGGGGGGTCCCCGGGGGTCGTGTCCCCCCGGGAGCGTGTGTGAGTCCCCCATGTCCCCCCCAAGCCGGGGTCACCCCCTTTTCTCTGCCCAGAGCTCCTGAGCCAGCTCCTGCTGCCGCCTGGGAGGGGCTTTGGGGAGCCCCCTGGGGACCCCCTTGAATGCCCATTCCTGGGCACTGGGACCCTTCGCATCTCCTTTCCCAGTTCCAGGACCCCCTGCACCCCCTTATCCTGCCCCGACACCCCCTGCACCCCCTTTCCCGGGTATCCTCCTCTCCCAGCCCCTGGATCCCCCGTTTCCATGAGCCCGGGGACCCCCGGACCCCATTCCCGGCCAGCCCGGGGCACCTCAGCCCCAGGCCTTCCTTTGCCCGGCGACCGGTGACGTCACTGCAGACTCGGGCCGCCATTGGCGAGCAGCAAAGAGCGCCGCCAATGGCGGGGCCGGAGGCGGCTCAGGGGCCGTGAAGAGCCTTGAGCTGTGAGGGGCCATGAGGGGCCATGAAGGGCCGTGAGGTGTCACTCTTGCGCCGAGAATGACACAGGAACAGGCAGGAGGCAGTATTGCAGAAAGACTAAAAGAAGGTTGAATTCAAGAGAACCGTGCGGTTTTTATAGAATGATACGATATATTCTGTTTGATTGGCTAGTTAACAAAAACATTCTTTATACACCGTCCTTGAGAAGAAGAGAAAGATGAAGTAGAAGAACACCACCTGCAGATTGTTTATACTGAAGTTCTCACATTCTTACAACTTGCTAATAATTCTCACAAGCTGCTGTGAGAAACACTTGCTGTTTCTCTCTCTGTGTCCCATGGCATCCACAGTGAGGGGCCTGTGAGGGACCATGGGCAACTGTGTGGTGTTATCTTTTTATACTAAAAACTACGTGTACACTATTTACAATAACTTCTCAATACTTATCACCTATGTTAGGCAGTGAGTTTTTACTCTAAACTAATCTAAAAATGCCAACATCACTTAAAAGATGAAGGAAGGGAGGAAGGGAGGGAGGAAGGGAGGAAGGAAGGAAGGAAGGAAGGAAGGAAGGAAGGAAGGAAGGAAGGAAGGAAGGAAGGAAGGAAGGAAGGAAGGAAGGAAGGAAGGAAGGAAGGAAGGAAGGAAGGAAGGAAGGAAGGAAGGAAGGACAAGGCACACTTAAATTCTTCTATCTTGGGACTTTGAGTCCCCATTCTAAAAATCTCAAAAATCTATTTTTCACCCTGTGACAAACTAACAATTATTCTACTTAAACTTTCTTGACTTGTAATTCTTCCTATAAAGGTTGGTTGATAATTGTTTTTTCCAAGGGCTAAATCAAAGGCACAGGGGTCTTGGGCTCTGTGCCAAGGTCTCTGAGCCCCCTGGGCAGGGGCTGGAGCCCTCCAGGGCAGCCAGAGGAATGTCCTGGGTTCCCTCAATATTATATTAAAAGAAATGATATACTAAAACTACACTAAAGAAAGAGAAAGGATACATCAGAAGGCTGGAAAAGAATGAATAATAAAAACCCATGACTGAACTGAGTCCTGACACAGCTGGACTGGGAGTGGTGATTAAATTGAAACAATTCCCATGCTGGGTAAACAATCCTCCAAATCACATTCCAAAGCAGCAAAACAGGGAGAAGCTGAAGCTTCCCAGCTTCCCTGGAGAAGAAATCCTGGTGAAGGAATTTTCCATAAAATATCACGGTGACACTGTTTGGCTTGGTTTGGTTGAGATGGGGGTTGAGGTTGGGGTTTGCTGCGTTTTGTTGATTGGAAAGGAAAGAGAGAGTTTTTGGGGTTTTTGGTTTTTAACGTGTGTGTTTCACAGAGTTGAGCCCAGCTTCTCAGTGGTTCAGCAGCCTGTCAGTTACACAAAAAGCTTTGCATCACTTCCCTGAATTTTCCTCCCATTCCAAACCAGGACAGGGTGGTGTTGCAGACATATTTTATGAAAAATCTTTTTGTTAAGATTTTTTCTCTTGAGAAGTTGAGAGACTTCAAAAAATACATGTAAACAATGATTATTTGCTGCTGTAGAATGCAACAAGTGCATCTTTGATTGGTCTCATGTAATTGTTTCTAATTAATAGCTAATCACAGTCCAGTTGTCTCAGACTCTCTAGTCAGTCACCAGATTTTATGATCATTCTATTCTTTTCTATTCTTTGTGAGCTTTCTGATGAAATCTTCTCTTCTTTTAGTAAGTTTTAATATATCATTTTTTAAAATGTAATCTATATCATAAAATAATAAATCAGCCTTCTAAAACATAAAGTCAACATTCTCATTTCTTGCCTCGTCCTGAGACCCCTGTGAACACCACCACAGGGTGGGGTCATCATCCCATGGTGGGAGCATCTCCTAGGGCTTGGTCAATCTCCTACTTGTCTCCCAGTGCTCCCAGCACCTCCCAGCAGTGCCCCCAGCACCTCCCAGCAGTGCCCCCAGCACCTCCCAGTGGTGCTGAGACTGTCTCCTGCTGGTTCCACCACCTACCCCTTGCTCCACCAGCATCTCCTGGTGTGTGACTGTGTTTAGAGGGGTCTTAGGATGAGGGAAGAGACGAGGATCTGACTCCATGGTTCAGAAGGCTTGATTTATTATTTTATGATATATATTATATTAAAACTTATGATATATATTATATTAAAACTATACTAAAAGAATAGAAGAAAGGATTTCATCAGAAGGCTAGCTAAGAATAGAAAAAGCAAGAATGAATAACAAAAGCTTGTGCCTCAGACAGAGAGTCTGAGCCAGCTGTGATTGGCCATGAATAAGAAATAACACTATGAGACCAATCCCAGATGCACCTGTTGCATTCCACAGCAGCAGATAATCAATGTTCACATTTTGTTCCTGAGGCCTCTCAGCTTCTCAGGAGGAAAAATCCCAAGGAAAGGATTGTTCATAAAAGATGTCTGTGACACTGGTGGTCTCACCATCCTCCCCTGATGGCACACCCCCGTTTCTCCTCCCCAGGACCTACTTCTACAGCGGGCACAGCTCCGTCCCCCCCAGCCCCTCCGTGCCCCCAGGCTCCTCTGACACCTGCCAGTTCTCCAGCCCCTGTTCCGCGGCTCTTGTGGAGTCCTGGTCTATGAGGCCCCCACCTTCACCATGGCCATCTTCTTCTCCAACCCCCTGGTATACAACCGCTTTGCCATGGAGCTGGGCCTGGAGCTGTCCCTGCTCAGAGCTCACCTGGGCAGGTTGGAGGACACCTACCACCACATGTCCCAGATGAGGACGTCCTTCACCACCAACGGGACCACTGCGTGCTGCCACGTCACCCTGGACACCTGCCAGGAGCCCGTCCAGGTGAGTGTTGGCCACGTCAAGGTGACAGCCACCAACAGTCCAACACACGCAGATCCATTATCAGGGTGGTTCTGCAGGAGCAGGAGGGCTCAGGGAAGGAAGCTGGAGAGAGGCTTCCATGCTATGTGTCAGCAAAGGGATTAATTTAGTTTTTACTGGGCCTGTGAACAGAGAAACAAGGCACACAAAAACTGCTTTTCCCAGCAAGAACAGTTGGAAGAGAAGAAGAAGACATCCGGCTCAAGAATGTAGGAGTAGACAAAACAAGGACTGAATCTGGGCTTGATGGTAATGGGTAAATTGTAATATGTAAATTGCTTACTTGTAAAATCATGTGTGCACGAATGGTTAGGAGTATCCTTTGGGTGACCTCAGGCCTGAATAAATTATGCCTTTTTAAACCAAATTAGTGTTAAGGGGTCTTGTTCCAGTATTTTGGAGATTTTGTGGCAGTAAATTGGAGAGCCAGCCAGAAGATCAGCCTAGAGCTTCAATGAATCCACAGATCTCCAGCCAGCACTGAGGAATTTTCAGGGAGAACCTCAACTTTAGACCTTCAGGGACTCAAGGCAAGATCCCTGGCCTAAGTGACAGCATCATTTAAATTATTTTCCTTTGGCTTATTGACAAGGGATGCAAATCCCCACACAGAGTTACTGGTAAGTGTCAGAACCCAGGAAATTCCTCTGGCTGCCCTGGAGGGCTCCAGCCCCTGCCCAGGTGGCTCAGAGACCCTGGCACAGAGCCCAAATCCCCTGTGACTTTGATTTTGACCCATGGAAAAAAAAAATTACCAACCTTATATGAGGATCTGCAAGCCACGAAATTCTAAGTAGAATAATAGCTAGTCATGGGGTAAAAAATAGATTTTTGGGAGTTTTTAGAATGGGGGTTCAGGAGGCAAGATGGAGGAATCTGGGTGTTGTCCAGTCTTTCTCCTTCTTCTTCTTGGTCTCCAACTTCTGCTGTGATGGTGGCACTTTTAGATTGGTTTAGAGTAGAAGCTCACTGTCTAACATAGGTGATAGGTATTGGGAAGTTATGATAAATAATGTACATGTAGTTTTTAGTATAAAAGATAACAGCACACTGAGGGTGTCAGTGTGCCTCTGTCTGACCTGCTGAGCAGACCTCGGCAGGCCAGAAGAAAGAATTTTATAGATAAGAAACAATAAACAACCTTGAGAGCAAGGACTGAAGAGTTCTGACTCCTTCTTTGACGACCAGGATGGGAAAAGAGACTTTCTAACCTATCTCGGGGTCACTCTGACCAGCAGAGACTCCGAGAGCCAAGGGGGGTTTGAGCCCCTGGGTGAACTTATCAGGGAGAAGTTTGAGTTCCTGACCTCAGGGAGTCAGAGTTTCCCCTGTCTGGAGTTCAAGTCCCAAAGAACTATCAGGGGTTCGAGTTCCCTAGGAAATATTAGAGGTTGTCTTCGGAGGGTATTGACAGTAAAAGATTTTAAAATCACAAAATTTGGGGAGCTAGAAATAAAGTTAGGCTTAGTAGGCCCTGGGAAAATGTGAAAGGTAGGCCCTGGGAAATGTTAGACCTTGTATTTGCTAGATCATGTGAAACTGCAGCCGTGTAGTCAGTATATGATAAATGATGCAATTGTTAGATGTGATTAGATATAATTATTGTTGAAAGAATCACGAGAAATGATGTTAGAGGTTTGAGGGAATCACGAGGAATCCATGCTTAGATGATATCAATGTATACAATAGAACAATGTACGTTTAATAATTAATATGTAAGTTATATAACGATAGAATATAAAACATGTTCGGTCCCAAAGCATGTCAGAGTCAGATTTGGGTTTGTGTCCCCTGACACCCAGAGCTCTTAATAAAAGCACCTGCATATAATCATTCTGTGATTATGTGTTCCTGAACACTAACAGTATCAGGAATTGTTCTATCAGACCAAGATCATAATTTCAAGAAAAATCATTGTTCTGCTGTCTTGTAGCATAGGCTGCAATCATCTTAACTTGGATGGAGGAAAGAAGAAAAAAGAAAACCACATTCTTCATTTACAACTGAAGCCTGGCCACAGCTTCATCTGGAGCCACTTTTGTGGTGGAGATTGGTTAATTCCTTTGCATTCCTCACATTCTCTGCATTTTTCTTGAACTCTGAGAGCATGTTCATGTGAGAGTGGTACCTTGATGTGAGTTTGCCAGCATATCAACATGGGGATGTCCTTGATACAAAAATTCATTTGCACAGAGAGTGTTGAGAGTGTTGGAGCGTGACTGAGTGTTTGCAGGTGGTTTGGAGTTGCTTTGTTTTTGTGTGCCTGGCTGAGATGGCATTTTTGGGCTTGAAGCCCCCTCTTTTGTCAGTTTGAGTGATTGCAGGTTTGGCAGTCCCCTTCCTCTTCCCCTCTCCCCCCTCCATGACAAAGCTGGAAATACCATTATGACTTTCAGAGGTAACAGCTTGTATATCTGTAATTATTGAATATGGGGCCAGTTTCTTCTCAAGCTAAAGTGGGAGATGATATTCCAATTTCTCCATGGAAATGTTTGTTGAAAAACTGGAAACAGACCCACTAACTAAACCTAATCCAATATTGTAATCAGTGCTGGTCAGCATACAAGCTAAACTCCCAGGCTAAGTGGCCAGAGAATGGTACCTTAGCTTATAACAACTTTTTACAGCTGACGTTGTTTTGTAGAAGAGGAGGGAAATGGAATGAATTGCTGTTATGGATGGGTAATGCCACGGCTGGCTCTTGCAATTAAAGGATGGATATTATGTGAATGTTAAGAGAAGTTTTATTGATTTCTGGTTATGTGATTGTGATTTGTTGTTTAGATGTCTTCTCTTCTCTCCACAGTCCCCTTCCCTCCCAAATTGTTGCCCAGGGAGGGTCTTGCTAGCCAGGACAGGTGGAGGGAGGGTGAGTACCTATATCCCTGGCATGGGGCATTTGGGAGGAGGCAAAGCTGTTACCAGGAGGGGTGGCATGACAACACCTGGCTGTTGGAATCCTGCATGCTGAGAATTTTAAACTTTCTCTGCTGAAAGGCACAGACTCGCAAGAGAACACTGCATTTGACCTGGGGCTGTGGAGAAAGCTTCCAGAATTGATTAATAGCACTGGGATTATGGGTGCATAGTTGGATTTACAATTAAATATACAAAAGAAATATTGTTCCTCCTTGATGCTATTCAACTGCCCAGAGAAGTGGCTGCACTACACCACAAAGCACAACACCAACAAGGGGATTCCCAAATTCCTACAGGGAACAGATGTGCAGATAAAGCTGCACAAGAGGTTGCACAACCTGGTGTTAATACCTGAGAAAGCCATTTCTCTTCCAGAAGTTAGCCCTGGATATTGTCAAGCAGATTTAAAATTAGCTACTTCTCTAGAAGCCCAGAATAAAGAGCAGAATGGCTGGTAACTCCCAACAATCCTGTCAGAGTCCCACCACAACTGGTGTTGCAAATTCTCAAGAGAAACACCAGCAAACCCACTGGGATTTCAATGCTATGCTGAGTAGTCTGTGGGCTCAGACACCCAGTGCTCTTATGACAAAAATTGTCAAGTCTGTTACAGAAAAATGCCTGATATGTCTTTAAAATAATCCTTTGAACTTATAAAGGCCACCTTCAGATATTACTAAAAGAGGAAACACTCCCAGAGGTCACTGGTAAATTGATTTTTGAGCTACCATGCTGTGGTGGTTTGACAGGAAATGTGTTTTCTGGGATGCTGTGTTTTGGGCCAATGGATGTTCAGGCTTTAATATCGGCATTTAACCTGGCCATTGGGACATTAGACACGCCTCTGAGAACACGGGGTTAAAAGCAGAGCTCTCCCTTGGGAGGGTCCTTTTGGGTTTCCGGCAGGAAAGAGTTTGGGGAAAAGCCATGAGGCCGGGAGAGGTGGGCCTGAGCCCGGGGGTGGAAGGGTGGAAGAGAGAAAGAGAGAAAAAGAGAGAGACGGTGCCTGGGACTGTAACCTTGAGACTGGATAAACATGGGCCTGTGCCGGCAGCACGGCTGGGAAGGGGAAAAGTGGGGGGGGTGCAGCCAGCCGCTTGTAGGAGCTTTTAACCCCTTTTTGGAGAATGAGAACTTTACAGATCATTGACCTCTCCTAGAAGATAGAGTGGAAGATGAGGAAGGAAATGTGCAAGTGTGAGAGAGGTCTGGGTGAGTGAGAGATAGTGGAAGAATAGAGAAGAATCCTAGCGGGAAGAGATGATGGAGTGGCTTTTGCTGGACTCTTTTTGTATAGCCATGGACAGAACCATGTTCCTTGTGACACAGAGACTGCATTCTAGGGGGAGGCAATGGCCACAGAACCAAGAGGGTTCAGTGTTGGTGCCCCTCGGCCCCAGGGGGTGAAAAAATATGGGGGGGGACAGGTGTCCCAAAGGAGAGACTGTGCCTTTTTTGGATTGGGACAGAGCATCCTTAAAAAGACAACCCTAGAAGCAGCTCTGGTCCGTGTTCAGTGGTGAGAGCACTGGACATGAAAGGAAGAGGTCACGACGGCAGATGTACTCCGGGCGGTGCCACGAGTGACACAGAAACACACAAAGCTTCAGCTGTGTTTCCAAGAGAAGCCCATGGTACAAGAAGGACTCCTCTCCTCTTGATGAACTGAGGATTGATTGTTTGAAAGGTAGTTCTAGACTAAGAGTTGGTGATTTAGAGAGTAGATGCATTGTATTGGAAATTTGGTGAAGGAGGGAAGAAATGTATTTGTAAAGTTTTCATTTTCCCTGTGTGTGTTCCTTTTATCTATAGTTGTAGAGTAGTTAATAAAGTTCTGTTTTCTTTTCTTTCCTAAGTAGGAGCCTGCTTTGCTTATTCCTGGTCACATCTCACAGCAGAAACCAGAGAGAAAATATCTTCATAGAAGCACTAGCATTGTGCCAGTGTCAAACCATGACACTCCCCTTTCTCAAATACTTCTGTTGCTGTGTTCCCCCACACAATGATGTCATCAATATATTGCAGATGTTCTGGAGCCTCACCCTTTGCCAGTGCAGCCTGGATCAGTCCATGGCAGATGGTGGGGCTGTGCTTCCACCCCTGGGGCAGTCAGTTCCAGGTGTACTGCACGCCCCTCCAGGTGAAAGCAAACTGAGGCCAGCATTCTGCTGCCAGAGGAAAGGAGAAAAACATGTTGGCAATGTCAATGGTGGTGTACCACTTCCCTGCCTTGGACTGCAGCTCGTACTGGAGTTCCAACATGTCCAGCACAGCAGAGCTCAGTGGTGGAGTCACTTCATTCAAGCCACGATAGCCCACAATCAATCTCCATTCTCTGTCAGACTTGCACACGGGCCAGATGGGGCTGTTGAAGG
Organism: Agelaius phoeniceus; assembly: GCF_051311805.1. Taxonomy (NCBI): domain Eukaryota; kingdom Metazoa; phylum Chordata; class Aves; order Passeriformes; family Icteridae; genus Agelaius; species Agelaius phoeniceus. Next base: position 2,089,653 of record NW_027509877.1, on the reverse strand, counting down.
GTGAGTGGGTTTTGCTGACCACCCCTTGGCTCTCCAGCTCACGGATCATTTTGTGGGTGAGGATCACGGCATCTCAATTTGTTCAATATTGCCGGCGGTGCACTGTCGAGGTGGCAATCGGCACTCGTTGCTCTTCCACCTTCAGGAGAGCTACTGCAGATGGGTTTTCTGATAGTCCAGGCAAAGTGTTCAACTGCTTGATGTTCTCAGCCTCTACAGCAGCTATGCCAAAAGCCCATCTGAGTCCCTTTGGGTCTTTGTAACAGCCATTCTGGAGGAAATCTATGCCCAGAATACACGGGCCCTCTGGGCCAGTCACAATAGGATGTTTCTGCTACTCTTTCCCAGTCAGGCTCACCTGGGCTCCCAACAGGGTCAATTGCTGTGATCCCCCTGTCACCCCAGCAATGGAAACAGGTTCTGCCCCCACATGTCCCGATGGTATCAGGGTACACTGCGCACCAGTATCAACTAAGGCATCGTATTTTTGTGGCTCTGATGTGCCAGGCCATCGGATCCACACTGTCCAGAAAATCCGGTTTTCCCGTATCTCTTCCTGGTTAGAGGCAGGACCACCCCTAGCCCTGGTTATTCTTTCTTTCCTGGGCATACATGGTCAAGGTACCTTCCAGGGGATCTGACGGATCATACTCAGCAGCTCAGTCATGGAAGGTTGGGGCTACCTTCACTTTACTGGAATTCCCTCGATTCGTGTTTCCCTCCTTGAGATGATGCATCCATGCTGCCAGGACAGAAGTGGGTTTTCCATCCCACCTTCCCATGTCTGCCCCATGGTCCTGCAGAAAGAACCACAGGTCAGCCCGTGGGCTGTACCCTCTCTCTCTAGCTGGGGAACGTTGGGCTCTGACTCTGGGGCCTGTGACTCACACTGGTGCAATGTGGGAACTGTTCCTCCTCACCTCCTCCCTCATCTCCCTCATCTCCTCTCTGACTTCTTGGACCACAACAGAGACATGAGCCTGCATTGGGCCATTGATCACACTCTCATAATTTCTAAGCTTGTTGGCAACAGAACCCACTGAATCTCATTTGTTATTGGCAATAATCATTGCAATAAAGGTGGTGTATTGAGCTGGCCCCAGATTTGCCAGACTCCACAACATTTGCCCTGTGCACCTGACCTTGTCTGGGTCATTATCATGCTGTCCATCCCTCCCAAAGAGTACCTCCAATACTGCCACTTCTCTCAGCTGTTGGATCCCTTCCTCAAGAATCTTCCAGTGCATTCTATGGTGCTGGTCCTGCATTCTCTCCCTGTGGACAAACCTCTCTCTGACACTCATGAAAAGCTGTTCCCAGAGGGAAAGGGACCTTGGCTCCCTTACAAAAATCAGATTCATACCTGAGTCCTGAGTCAAGTGTCCCAAATTCCTTGCCTCACCACCATCCAGCTGGACACCTGTACCCATAAGGTCCCAGACCCAAAGTAGCCAGGTTGTATAAGCCTCACGTCCTTGTCATACAATGTCTTTGTGCAGATTACGGAGACTTTCGTACGTCAGGGACTCAGTGATGACCTCAACTGTTGCCTCTCCTGGGCGTTGGGAAGGCTCTCCTTTCATATCCTCATCTGGGTGCTCTGATTTCATCTTAGATCTCCTTGTTTCCACTAGGGCAACTGCTGCTGGCTGTGACTGCCTTTGCAGTTCAGCTGGAACCTGGACAGTTGTAACATCTGTGGGTTCCACTGCTGCACCATCAGACTCTCCCTCTTTGAGGCAGGGGGATGGCTTTTCACCAGCTGTGGAAATGTACTCCTTCAGCACCTGGCCCATCTCTTTCATTAGAACCCTCATCCAGCCTGGGTGGTTCATTTCTGAGGTGGGCTGTGGGGCAGGGTCAGGCTCTGGGGCAGCAGCATCCCTTGTCTCTGGGGTAGGTGTCAGTGTGGTTATCCAGGTTAATCTTCCCTTATCTCTGAATGCTAAATGTAGCAGGCCTATCAGCAACACCAGCCACTGTATGATATCATTAGCATTTAGAGTGGATCTGAACCCTTTGAAAACTGGTGGGGCAGACCCAAAGAGCTGGGTGAAGGGCTGGGAAAAATTTGCCCCCGTGTCATTTCCTCACAGTAAGGAGCATTATTAAATAACCCCAAAACCATACACTTAGTGTGTGATAGCTCTGAATCCATGTGCCTGCCTTCCAGAGGAAGTTAAAGATCCATTAATTCCTCACCTCATTAAGCCATAAAGCAAACTGGATAACAGCCAGGGCAGCCTTAGTTTGGTTAGCCTGTGTTCCCAGGGATTGTCTGGGTGCTCCAGATGGGGCAGAAGGAAGAGCTCCAGGCCCTCCGTGAGGGTGATGAGGGCAGTGGGCTGTCAGCGGGGGCTGGCTGGGGGAGCTGCAATGCCTGGGCAGGAGCTGCAATCCCTGCCCCGGCTGCGGTGGGCTTTGCTCCCTGTGTGGACCAGGGCTGGCGTGGGCAGAGCACACAGAGATTTCAGGGATGCGGGCAGGGGGATTCATGGCCAGCACTTTGCAGCTGATCCCCTTGGCCTCTCCTCTCTTGCGGCCATGGCAAGAGCTGGGTGGGATGGCTCTGGCAGGAAGGTCTCCTTGGATTCCTGCACATGCAGGTTCTGACCGTGGCTCTGTTCCTCTATCTTCCAGCCCTTTGAGCCCTGAGTGAAGACAACAGCCCCTCCTGCATAAGCACATTTGTTCAGGTGATGTTTGAGGGAAGAGCTGCAGAACTTTCATCTGCTGGCTCAGAGGAACCAGTGACTCTTTAAGACCTCCAGATCCCTTGGAAGGTGAGACCACCAGGAGACCAGAGGGGATCAGCTGGAGTTCCAGGCACAGCTGATGACTGGCACAACTGAGCCTGTGGGAAGCTCCCATAGCTCCTGCCTTCTCCCTCCCTGTTGACAGCTCCCTCCCTCCAGCCCTCGGACCCTGCCCATCCCCTTTCTTCCCTCCCAGCTCATTCCTTTGCTTCGCCTTCCATTAATAAACAGTTTGGCTTCCTCACTTTACCTGTATCTCTGTGGAGCTGGAGCGATGCAAATCCAGGGCCCTGGGACACACAGGCCCCTGCTGCCATTCTCTTCCACGCCGTGTTTTGTGCACAGACACAGAGGAATGAGGGCAGGTCAGGATGGAAAGGTTCCTGTGCTGAAGGTGCAGTTGTACAGCACTGTGCAGTTCCAGATCTTGCTGAGCACCCTGGAGACCCTGGATGTTGGAAGAGCAAACCTGATGATGCTCTGAACCCAGCAGAGAGGGATTCTATGGCAAGCATCCACGGAGGGCAAAGAAGCTTGGAATGCTGGAAGGTTTCAACAATAGCTTCCTGAAAGCACAGCAGTGCTCCATCCCTGCACAGGATGAGGAAGAGGGCAGAACCAGAGACCATCCGGGCTTAGCAGGGAGCTCTGGGTGTGCCTAAGGGCAAATGAAGCAGCAGCATGGTGCCCGAGACTCGGAAACGCGGCCGTGCTGGTGCCCGGAGCGCTGTCAGGCAGTGCCGGGATCCCGGCTGTGGTTCTGGTCCCCACAAGTGAGGAATGGCAGCCCCAGGCTCAGAGCCAGTCAGAAAGCCAACCAAGGGAGAGCAGAGGGAGGGCACCCTTCCACTCTCTCTTGGGCATGGCCGCAAATCAACCCCTGCTGCTTCTTCCTCCGCCGGTGTTGGGGCTGTGCTGGTGGCAGAGCTAGCCAGGTTGTGCTCTGTGTTCCAAAGCCTGTTGGGAGAGGGCATGAAAAGCGCTGTGTGCACAGCAGAGAGTCCTGGAAGGTGCTGGCAAGAGCATCCTGTGGGGACAGGGCTCTGGGCTCTGGCTGGGAACAGCCTGGTTTTGGTGCTGTGAGCACAGGCAGGAGCTGAGGCAGGGGAAGAGGCAGCGGGCAGCTTGTGTTTGTAGAGGGCCTGGGGCTGCACCTCTGAACCTGCACCTGGACACACACTTGGGGGAATACGAGCTAGAGCTGGAGTGCCTGTCCTGAAAGGACCTGGAGTCATTCAGCCTTGCCAGCTTTTCTTAAGGGTGTGTTGGTGTTGCCCAGGAAAGCCACACATTTGGGGAAATGCCTTTGGAGGAAAGGGGCTTGCTTCTCAAGGAAAGTGCTTCCCAGGGAGCTCCCAGTGAGGCAGGTGCGAGTGTCCCCCTTTGGCTCTCTGTGCTCCTTTCAGTCCTTGAGGCCCGTTGCACTTGTCAGAGGAGCAGGGCAAGAGAGAAGGCTGTGAAGAGCAGGTTTGGCATCCGCCTGGACCTGCAGAGACCAAGCCAAGCACCTGCAGCAGGTGTGTTCCCTCCCTTTGGACAGAGGTGTGAGCAGGAGCATCTCTGTCCAGCCATGAGCCCCAAAGCTCTCTGTGAGAGCTGTGAATTAAAAGGCCTTTGCACACACACTTTTCACATCTTTCCTGTCTGCTGTGTTTCAACTCTTGGCAAAAGGCATTTGCCTCCTGCTTGGTGGGAGCTGCTGTGGCCCAGGGCCAGCACAGAGCTGGGCTGTGTGGGCCAGGCAGCGAGGAGAGCCTTGGCTGATCTTGGTGTGTCCCTGCACTCAGAAAAAGCCTCCCAAGGTGTCCTGCTCATTGGCTCTCTCTGTGCATCTTGGAGAGAACAAGGTGGGCATTTCTGGCAGCTGGGCGTCAGCAGCCTCAAAATGGGGGCGTGTGGTGGAGTGAGCCCAGCTGAGATCCCCTGAGAGCAGCCCAGTGTTCCTTGCTCCTCTCTGCTGACCCGTGAGCGTTTGTCTGCTTTCGGGATGGCCCTGGCTGTGTCAGGGCTGCTCTGTGGACACGAGACAGCCGCTCCTGTCCCGCTGGGTCCCAGCAGTGCCTGGCAGCAGCCCTGCACCCACGTCAGGATGCTGGCCAAGAGAGGCCCTGGGAGCTGAGGCAGCTGATTTGAAGCTTTTGCAGACACACACAGGGCATGGCCAGCAGCGTTCCCTCAGGATACAGCAGTGCTGAGGCGCCTCCCCAGAGCTGCCTGATGCTGCCCACTCCTTGTGGCACCAGTTGCTTTCCTGTGGGATGTTCTAGCTCCCCCAAGAGTGAAGAGGGAGCTGGAGAAAGAGCTGGCCAGGCTGCTCTGGATCCTTTCCCAGCAGCCCTGGCTGAGTGGAGCAGTCCGAGCTGAGCGCAGAGGTGCCCATGGAACAGCCGTGCCCAGGAAGGCTCGCTGGGAAGGGTGATCCAGGAACCACAGGCCTGGCAGCCTGAGCTGCCACCGGGGAAGGCCTTGGAGCAGATCCTCCTGAGTGCCAGCCCACGGCACGTGCAGGGAACCAGGGCGTCTGCTGGAGGCTGGGAAAGCTCTGCAGAGGTACAGGCACAGCTGGGGCTGCTGGTGAGGTGTTGAGGGCTTCTGTGTGGGATTTTGGGGGGTAGGTGTTGGTGGGGTGTTGGGGAAGGAGTTGTCTGGAAGGTGAGAGGTCTGGGCTGGAATTTGAGTCAGTTTGAAGGCAGCATCTATGCTTTGGCACAGCTTTGGTTATGGAGGGCAGAAAGAATATCTGTGACTATTTCTATTCATGGTCCTGTTTCCCCTGCAGGGAACAAGAGGGGAGAGCTGTACTTTATTGGCCACTTAGATATCTGTACTGGGGGAGGATCAGCCCTTTTGCCATCTACTCATTTGTTTGGGTTACTCTTGTAACACTGAGTGGTCTTTCATTCCTTGAGAGTTTTTATTCCTTAAGAAAATTAGGAGATTATCATCCCTTCATCAAAATCCATTTGCAAATCAAAGAATGGTCTTCTTTTTGGCTCTGTGTAGTGTTATGTTTTCTAAAGTGACATTCAATGGATGATAAGGCAAATGAGTTGCTGCTTCAGGATGGGACACAAACTTGTAGACCAGTCACATTCTCAGGCCATCCCAATAAATTTGGGAAGTTTGCAAATTTTGGAACTACTTGAGCTGAGCAATGGGAAGTACAACTTTCCTGAAGTGAGGATTCCTTAATGCCAGATTCTTCTGTGTCTTCATGGCAAAGATGTGTTTGTGGTGCAGGAAATGACTTCAATGAGAAAATAATTCCAGCACAGAGTAAGAGCTTCTGACAGAGACCAAGTGTTGCCAGCAGTTGCTGCAGGTGCTGCTGCCATCAGCCCCCAATGCACGTGGGCTTTGGCTCCCTGTGGCACAGCAGCCCCCCGGGGGCACAGGTCTCTGGGGCAGGAGACGGGCACCAGCGCTGCCAGGGCTCGGGGGTGGCAGCTCTGCTTGGGCAGGGACTCTGCCACAGCTGCTGCTGTCAGCGCTGCCCGGGCCCCAGGGCTCAGAGCAGCATTTGTGCCCTGGCCCACACATTCCTTGTCTGTGTCACACCCGTGGGTTTAGGATGGCCACCAGCCGGGAGGTGTCCCAAGGAGGCCGTGCCAGCTTCCCTGGAAGGCCCCGTGCCCTTCCCAGCGCGGCTGCGTCGGCAGCCCTGGGGCTCCTTCTGCTGCCCTGAGCCCGCAGAGCAGGGCAGCGTTTGCTGATGCTCTGAGCCCTTCCTAAAGATCCTGTGGGGCTGCCTTAGACACCTGGGGCCAGGCATTCCTTCCAGCCTGGGCCACTTTGGCTGGGCTGGGGGCAGCCCCAGGGCAGGGGGCAGTGTGTGCAGGGGCCCTTTGTGACACGCTGCAGCACGGTCACTGTGGCATAGAACGGGTGTCCAAGGGCCCTTTGTGACACGTGGGAAATAGAAGCCTGCCCGGCTGCTGGGAACAGGCAACGGGGCAGAACGGGACAGAGCGGTGCCGGGAGGAGCCCCCGCACAGCGCCCTCGTTCCTGTCTGACCCGGAGCCTTTGCGAGGCGTTATTCCTGCAGGTGACCTCGAGGCCAGACCACAGGACTTGCTGACCCGTGGTCTCCCTGAGGCTTCTCTTCTGCAGGAGCCTTCGAGGCCAGAGCCCAATCCTTGACAGGAGTCTCCTGTCCTTGTGGCAGGAGCCCTTGAGCCCAAGCGCAGGACTTGCCGTCCTGCAGCCTTCCTGAGGCTTCTGTCTTGGAGGTGCCTTCCAGGCAGCACTTGGTGACTTAGAGCTTTTGCAAGGCATCTCACCTGCAAATAGCCACAAATCCAGTCTGAGATATGGAGCAGAGACCCCCGAGAGTGCCCAAGCTGGCCTGGGTGGAGGAGGAGGAGGAAGAAGGCCCTGCAGCTGCCCCAGCACAGGAGACCGAGGAGGTGGTGCCGTTCCAGCCACCGCAGGAGGGTGAGTGGCAGAGCTGGTCCACAGGGTTGGCGTCTGCAGCCAGCTTGACCCCATGCCATGCCATGCCATGCCATGCCATGCCATGCCATGCCATCCTATCCCCTGGGGAAATGCCCATGGACAGGACGGAAGAGGGCCTGGGCAGACACCCTGCAGTGGCCGCGCTCCATCCCCTGGGCCATCCCGGGGCTCTCCCTGCCTGGCCAGCACAGGGCTGGCCTGTGTTCTCCGGCCTCTCCCGCAGCCCCTCAGCTCTGGCTGCGCTCGCTCTTTGCCAGATGCAGCCCTGGAGTGCACACAAGAGCAGGAATCCAGCCGTGGCCGCTTCCGCAGCACAGCGCAGGTACCTGCAGCCACCCCCACCTTGGCTGGGCCTGCTGTCACTGCTCAGCCCAGCACCGTGTGTGCAGCACTCCATGCAACATCCCCGGCTTCCTGCCCTTCTCCTACAGTTCATCTGCAAATTCATCAAGAGAATGCAGGAGGAAGAGACCATGGCCATGGGCACTGGGCTCAGACCATACTCGCCCATCTTCAAAACCAAGCCCAGTGCTGCCCTCCTGTGTATGCTTGTAGAGGAAGGTTTTTACTATCCAAACCAAGTAAGCAGCCTGTGGTCAGGGTTTGATCCTCCCAGGAATTGCTTGGCCTCCCAAGCCACACATGCTGGTTGCTGTGAGCCTTTGAGGCCACATGGCAGTGCGCTGGGAAGGGAAGCACTTCTCTGGGCAAGCTGGGAACATTGCTCCCCCTGGCAGCTTTCCAAGTCTCCCTGTGCCTTCTCCAGGTGCCTGCCATGGTGAGGTACATCCACCAGTGGCTCGTGGCCAATGATTGTGCTGAAGCCAGGCTGGACGAGGCCCTGCTGGATCTGACGGAAGCACAGCCAGATGACGCAGTCCTGACGCTGCTGCGTGTGGCCCCATCCTGTGACAGGTATGGGGCCCACCTGCCCAGAGGGCTCAGGCCTCCCCAGCCCATCAGCCTGTACAGCCTGCTGCAGGTGTCTGAGCAACAGAGACTTCCAGGGGCCTCTGGCTGCTGCCTTTCCCAGCCCTGGCACGTCAGCCCCTGAGCCTGCTGCCATGCTCCCTCCCTGCCCCTCAGGGCTCTGTCCCCACAGGCCTGGGCTGCCTGGCTGCTGCTGGCCAGGGCCAGTGGGCAGAGGCAGAGCTGGCAGCCAGCTCAGCTCCCCACGGTGCTGTGTCTGAGACCCCCCTGAGACAGAGCTCTCACCCCCCAGAGCTGCCATGGCCATGTGGAAGACCATCATGGGCTCAGCCAGGACTGCTGAGCTGGCACAGCTGATCCTCCTGGATGTGCTGGGGAGCTGGCCAGAGCACAGCACGTGCACCTCCGATGGGGACCAAACGGCTGTCTTTAACCTGGCTGTGAGTTTCTGCAAGTGGCCTTTGCTGGCCCCAAGGCCGCCACTCCAGCAGCTCTCCATCCTCCTTCCACCACTGCATCTGCCTGCCTCAGGCGCTGGCCTGAAACCTGGCCCAGGGGCAGCTTCAGGCCCAGCAGGCCCCGTGCTCCCCCTGCCAAGGTCTCTCCGGGCCTCTCCCTGCCACGCTCGGGCCCTGCCACACAGACACCTGGGCACTGAGCGCTGTCTCGGGGGCCTTTGTCCCTTGCAGGCAACCGTGGTGATGTGGAAGATCCTGCAGGTGCCCTGTCTGCCACGTATATTGAAGGTGTATTTCCCCCGCCTATTTGTGCATCTGCTCTTCCAAGTGTTCTCCAGCACCTTGGAGATGCCAGAGGAGGTCGATGCCTTCTGGAAGCAATGCCAACAAGAGCACGGCCTTGCCACCAGCCCCAACAGGTGCTCCATGCCAGTCCTCCTGTCCCTGCCACGTGGCCTGCCAAGGAGCCAGTGCTGCCAGCGTCACCTGGCCTTTGCTGTGCACACAGGTTTGCAGTGCGCACCCTGAAGTCCCTGCTCTGCCTTCTCCGCTGTGAGGATGTGGTGGTAGCAATGGAACGCAGGTGTGGCTGGGACACGCTGCTCTCTCTTGACACCCACCACTGTGCCGTGGCTCTGCTGGCCAGGTGAGAGCCCCTTCTCCCCACTGCCTCTGACATTTGTGCTCTGTGCTGGGGTGTCCTGCAAAGTTTCCATGGTCATGGGCCTTGTCACTGTGGGACAGCCAAGCAGACTGGAAAAGGCTGGCAGAGGAGGGTGCCCATGAGAATGCAACTCCCGAGTGGCCCAGGTCCCCTTGCTGGAAGGGTGGTGGGGAAAGATGAGAACTCTGTGAGTCACTCCTGGGAGAGATTTGCCCCACTGGCTCAGGGTCTTGTTTCCTTTTTCCTCTTCTTAGAGAAATTTCCCATTCAGCCCTACACTTTTGTTCCGGGATTGCATTCTACCTGCTCGCCATGCTCGGCCAAGAGATGCCATACTGGGATTTCCCTGCCCTGGCATTCCTTGTGGAGGTGAGCCTCAAGGCCAGCGCTGCCTCCCAGCTCTCTGCCCTCTCGTAGGCACAGCTGCCAGGACGGTGCCCGTGCCCTGTGCTGCTGCCTGGGCCCAGCCCTGTGCGCTTCCGGGCTCCTGCCGGCCGGCTCCCTGTCACTGCCCTGTGCCTTTCAGGTCCTCAAGTGCCTGGACTTGAGGGAATGCAGTGACAGTGTTCTGCAGATCATGGCACAGAACCTGCAGAGCGAGCACAGGGCCAGGCGTTACTTGGCACTCAGAGGCCTGGTAGTGCTGGGCAAGAATCCCTTGATGGTGAGAAGGGGGCAGTGGCTGAAGCCGTGCAGGCAGCGTGGGGCCGGACAACGCCGTCGCTTGGCCTTGCCTGGGCTTGGGGCCCTGGGGCAGCTGCTCCCAGCTCTCCTGCCTCCCGCTTCAGCTGCCCCAGTGCTTTGGGACAGGCCTTTGGCCTCTGGGCCCTGCGGCAGCAGACTGGCCTTTCACAAACTTGTGTTCTGCACAGGCTGAAAAAATGGGGAGCCTGACCGAAAGTCTTGTGGAGCTCCTGCAGGAAAATGATAGCCACATGATCAGGATGACCATTCTTCTGCTCCGATATTTGCTCCTGGATATTGGGGGTGCCCCAATAGCCACCCCCACTGCCCTGCAGCTGGCTGAGGCGCTCCTGCCACTCTTTGACCATGTAAGGCTCTGTGCCCACAGCCACAACCGCCGGCTGCTGCCCAGACACTTGGTGCCCTGTGCAGATGCAGGCCTGTGCCCTGGGGGGCCTGAAGCAGCTGATGATGAGGTCTTTTTCCCTTCCTCTCATACAGGATGATATCCGGGTGCAGCTGAGCTCCATGTGTGTCTTTCAAGAGATGCTGGACTTATTAAGAGAAGATGGAAGAAAGGCCCTGAAGTCCCACGTGCGCCAGAGCCTGGTCCCACTCTACATCCACTGCCATGATGAGAATCAGATTGTTGCTGAGGTGAGGACCTGTGGCCACCTGCTGTCCCCCTGGCAGGGGACTGGGCTGCCTCCTGCCCTGGCACCTTGTGGGCTGCAGCCTCCTCCAGGCTGTGGCACTGGGATGCTCCTGTGCCCTGGCCTGTGGGGCCAAGACTGCGTCTCTGCTGCTCTCCAGGCCTCCCGGGAAACGCTGCATTCTGCAGCCGGATTCCTGAAGAGGCGGAATCTCGAACAAATGCTCCAGGTGGATCAGACATGGAGGTTTGGCGAGTGCTTGGTAAGAGAAGCCGAGAACGCCCAGGCTCAGCCTGGAGAAGGCCCCTGAGGGCGGTGCTCAGTGTGCGGGGCCGGGCAGCTGTGCCCATGCCCGCTGCTGCAGCCAGAGGCCGCGGGGGCTCTTCTCCAGGCTCCCGTGGGCCCGGTGTTGCTGCGGGGCGGGCCGGCACCGCGGCTCCCCGGGCAGCAGCCGGCCCTCTGCCCCCTGCCCTCGGGAGCCCTTGGCCAGCGGCTGCTGGCCGCGCCTCAGGGCTGTGCGGCCAGGGGAGGCCGGGGCTGGGCGCAGGCAGCGCCCGGCCCAGGGGCTGAGCCCGCGCCAACCCTTCCCTCCTGCCGCTCTCTGCAGCTGGCAGAGGACAGGAGCCGAGCGGCCGAGCACCTGCGCCGGGCCCTGCGCTACCTGCAGAGCCCACAGGAGCCCCTGCGAGAGGCAGCCATCAGGTTCATGGGTGAGCCACGAGCCCGGGCTCCCTCCCGGGCCCGCCGCAGACCGGCCCCGGCCCCGCCTGCTGCCCCGGCAGCGCCAGCCGGGCCCGGCGCCGTGGAGCCCCGCCTTGGCTGGGCATTGCTGCTGCCGCCCTCTGGCAGCCGTGCCCTGGGGCGGCAGCGTGCGCCAAGGGCCAGGCTGTGGCTACAGCGCCGGCAGCGCCGCTGGCAGGGAGCTGTGTCGCTGGGGCCGTGACAGGCTCTGTGTTCACAGGCATGGCCGGGCGGCACCTGAGGGGGCAGCAGCAAGAGCTGCAGCTGATCTGCACTGGTGAGTGAGGCCAGCGGGCTGGCACCAGGGGCTGCCGGGGGGAGAGCTGCAAACCCTGCCCCGGCTGCGGAGGCCTCTGCTCCTGGGGGTACAGCACACTGAGATTTCAGGGCCACGTGGGCCATTGGTGGCCAGCAGCTTCGGGCTGATCCCCTTGCTCCCTGCTCCCTCCTGGCCATGGCAAGAGCCGGCTGCGATGGCCCTGCCTCGGGGCTCTCCTGGGCTCCCCGCAGATCCGGCATCTGACCATGGCTCTGTTCCTCTCTCTTGCAGCCCTGGAACGCCTGACGGAGGACATGAGCAGTGCTGTGTCAGAGCTGGCCCTTGAAACACTGCATGTCCTCCGAGCAACAGCCAGTGGGCGATATTCCATCTTCCAGAGGCTGCAAGACCAGCTGCACAGGGCATGGATCACTCGGCCTCATCTGTCATGGCTGGGCTGGCTGCACTGCTGGAGCTCTGAGGACAGCTGATCCGGGAGGCTCTCTTTGCTGGGGCAGCCTGAGCCAGTGGGGATTTTTACTTTTCTTTAAGATTTTTCTTTTCTTCCATTCTATCTTTTACCCTATGGAAATATATACCATGTTATAATATACACACTCTCAGGAGATTTTCTTTACTGCCCAGGGTTCGTAGGGCATAGGGAAAGTGGAGAAAAGCCTGCTTCTACTTAGCATGCTGCCCATGCATGCAGTGCTGCAGGGAAAATGGCCAGAAGCCCCTTGGCCTGTGGTGGCTCTGCTGAAGCCTTTGTGCTGCCCACAGAGCGGCTGGGCAGGGGCCGGAGCTGCGGGGATCCCTGCCAGAGCGGTGCCTGGAGATGGCTGTCGTAACGGCGGGAGAGATGCGACACACCATATGCGATGAATAGCAAATCTCGAAGTTTATTGAAAGCTTACACATTTTTATAATAGTGTTAATGAAGCTTATGCATATTGCAAAATCTGAGCTCATTATTGGTTAAAGCACACTATAATCAAACACACCTACTTCTATCTCTTAACAATTATTTTGCTTCTATGTGTACATTCTTCTAATTTCTCTACCTTGGGATAACTACATTTTCTGGCAAGCAATTTTCTCCCCCGTCTTCCCGTTTTAGAGAAGGTCACTGTGACCTTCATCAGTAATTGGGCATCGGTTGCTCAGTTCCCAGCTTGTTTCTCTTACCCTATCCATTGGTATCACATCGGAATGTCCTTTCTCAGCTAACCAATTATCCAAAAAGCTCTCTACATCTCCCCTGTTTTTCTGTTGAACAAGCATAGTTTGATTAAATGCAGTAGTTATCATCTTTCTCACCATATTCTGCAAGCATATACAAAAACAAGGCAAAACTAATACTAACAGCAAAACTACAATAGCTACTACAATGCTAACCTTAATAAGTGAACGTAACCACGATCCTAAGTTTAAAGATTTGAGCCATCCATCAATACCAAGGCCTGATTCCACCTGTAAGTTCCCAGTTAACCTCCGTAACTCAGAGAGCTGTGAGTGTACAGATCGTGCATGATCAGAGAGATTCATGCAACACATGCCCTCAAATTCATCACAACCATGGCCTTGTGCAAGTAAGAGAAAATCAATTGCAGCTCTATTTTGAAGCGTTGCATGGCGAATAGAATCTACATCAAGCAAAAGACTAGAAATTGCTAAAGAAGTTGCATTTGTTTGTTTAGCAAGCCAACATCCTAACTTATTTAAAATAGCATGAGCACCTGCTGCTGATACCCCTGGAGTTAAGAAAGATGCTGCAACTATGGCCGCTGGGGACCAAAACTTTACATCATCCCGGCAGTCGGCTGCAAAAGCATGAGCCATTCGCTTGCTTCTACGATAGCGACGGCTCATGTTCAGAATCATGGACATGTTAGGTGTAAGTAGAGACAGCCGTCCAAGTGTACATGGTCCCCCGTGCAGCATTGATGGGATACCGGCCCAAGCACGGTCTCCACATATCAGGAAATATCCTGCTGGCAATTGAATAGGGTCATTTGATGAGACTGACACTCTCTTTGTTGTATAACTGCACCAGGCCGATGCATTTCGGTAGACAGCCATGCTGGAAGTTACAACATTAGAGTGGTTCTTGATTGACAGCTGGCTTCTATGGTTAAAGTGAATGCATGCATCTGCCATCACTGACCCTAACAATTCTAACTCTTGGGGTTCCTGTGGTGCTAGAGGAAAGCGGGAAATCCATTGGTCCCAATTGTCCACACTCACCCTAGCATTGCTGACCTTACAAGTTGGCACATGTAAAGGGCACGGCCAGGGATCTGCTGGCAATCCAACCAAACAAGTTGTGAAAGGATTGCCAGGGGAAGACAACGACAGGCAAATAGTCTCCTGTTTAGTTAGGTTTGCCAGGGTGACCCATATGTTAGTTTTGGGCTGAGGTGGGGCCCATGCTGGATGGTCTACACTGTGCCCAAAGGAAGCAAAAATTAATAAAGCGACAACATAAAGTCTCCATCCCATCCTGATTTCCTCAGGCACCCTTTTGGGCCACCCGGCCATCAAGCCTGTCATAAACTCTTAAGAACGTCTCTTTCTCCTTAGCTTCAGCCCCTTTAAGCTTCTCAGACAATCGTCCCACACTTGATTGGGATCCTGACCCACCAAAATAGGACCTATCACGTTTGCTTGTGCCAGAGGAATATTTCTACCACACTTAGTCTGCAAGATACAGGACCGGGATATCCCCAGAATACGTCTGACTAAATGTTGTATTTCCCACCTAAACCATGCAAGGATCTTCTGTTCTGGGGACTCATACAATTGTAACCCCTGGAAACCGGGCAGCCCTGTGAATGATGTAAGATCCCTCTGCCAAGAGTTAAACCGCCAATAGAACTTACAGTGTTCACACCACAACTCAGGTAAACGAGTTTGGTGTACCCACTTAGTCTCCTGACAACCTCCACAGAAAAGCAGCACCCATGCAGTACAGCGTCTATCTTGACACTTAATACAAGCTAAATTTCTAGGCCCCTTAAATTCCAACTCAGTAAGCATCGAATACAAACTTAATACGTTATCAAGAGACTTGCACCGATCAATTGCTCGATCGATGGCAGCATCACAGTGTCCTTTCAGTTTGAGAAGTATCGGTCGAAGGATGATCAGCAGCTTCGTCCCCACCCGCTGACGATCCTCTTCGCTCAGCCGGTCGAGCTGTTCCATCAAGCACAGCTGCTCGGGTCCATTTAGCAGGTACCCACAAAGGTCCTGTAGGAGTAGAAACACAAAGATATCCGCGGCCCCAATATAACACCTTAGCAGGACTTTGCCATTGTCCTGACTTGGGATCCCTGTATCTCACCCACACATCTTTCTTTACACCATCTGCTTCACGTACATAGTGACGAATCACAGCAGGAACCTTGTTTTCCCCAAAAACACACAGGTGGTTCAAAACAAACAAGCACTTTAACAATCTCTCTTGTGGCTCTCTGGTATCCTTATATTTACTCAGATATCTTTTTAAGGTACCATTTGCTCTCTCAACAATCGCTTGTCCTGTAGGAGAATTGGGGATGCCGGTTATGTGCTCTATTCCCCACATTTGCAGAAATTGCTTTATTCTTTTGCTACTGTAAGCAGGCCCATTGTCTGTCTTGATACGCTGTGGTACTCCCATTACTGCAAAACAACTGCTGAGATGTCTCTCTACCTGCCCTGCTTTCTCACCAGTCTGCGCTGTGGCCCATATAAAGTGACTGTAAGTGTCTATGGTAACATGTACATACTTCAACCTCCCAAACTCTGCCACATGTGTGACATCCATTTGCCAGGTCTCATTTGTGCTCAGCCCTCTTGGGTTAACTCCCAGACCTAAACCACAGCCTCCATTATGATGACTGCATATAGGACAGGCTTTGACTATTGCCCGTGCCTCCTCCATAGATATTTGAAATTCTCTATGAAGGCCTTTTGCATTCTGATGGAACATGGAGTGTGCCTCTCTGGCTATGGTCTGTTTGGGAATCGGAGTTGCTTGTGTGACTGAGACTAATTTATCTGCTCGCATGTTACCTTCTCCCAGGCCAATATTCCATTTGTGACTTCTGATATGGATAACACAAAAGGAATGCTTTCTTAGCCTAATTGCTCTCTGCAGTTGCATAAACAGCTCGTGTAACCTCCTGTTTTGAACCTCTTTTATGGAGGCATCCTCTATTCTCTCACACACTCCTGCAACATACAAAGAATCTGTTACAATGTTAAGAGGTCCAGAGAAATGCATCATGGCCCATACAACAGCCAAAAGCTCCATCGTTTGTAAAGTGTCCACCTCAGTAGCTCGGAGTATGTGATGATGCCATTGTCCCTTTTCTCGCCAGGTCACTGCAGCAGTTTTAGATTTTCTTCCTGCATCAGTGTAGGCAGTTGTAGCATCCGACAAGGGCTTCAGTGATCTTTTTGGGCATTGAATCCAACCCCATTGTCCTACCCAATTCAATGGTACATTGGGAATATCATCAGTGGCAGTCACACTACCGGCTCCCAACAGAGCCTCTTGTAACTCCATACTGTTTGCCAGATACCATGTCAATGTATCCTTTTTCATTGGTATCTGTATCTGATCAGGTTCCTTTCCCATAATCTGTATTGTCCGTTCACGACCCTTTTTAAGGAGATCAGCTAGACTTTCAATTTTCTGAAGAAGGGTTTTATGTTGTTGAAGTGGAGGAGATATCCATTCCAAGGCCCATGTCTCCCCCGTTTTTCTGTTATGCCAAGTAAGTGCACCCAGTAAAAATTTTTGTCTACACCAAACTGTCAGCTGTACAGGGAGATCAAAATCACGTCTCTGAACACTCCCTTGTGTAACACGGTCTAATATCTGCTGCAGTGTTTCAGCCCGTTCAGGGGTTATACGAACAGGCTGCGCTGGATTAGTTCCCTTTAACAAAGGTCAAAATGCATCTAACAGTTAATTGTTCGATTCGCATAGGTGGAAAAAGAATATACAGCATAATAGAACTTTCCCCTACATAGCCAGCGTCCAATATTCTAGATAAAACAAACAATCCCAACACTGTAGCCGAGAAATGTCCTAAAAGCAAAACTCTCACAAATAATTCATCAATAATGAGTGGTCTCTTTACTCTCGTTGGGACTTCTGTGGGTGAACAGTCACCAAAATCACTGTCTGCTGCTGTTGCTAGGTCTACTCTGAGGCTCCCGGTGGTTGCGGGCTGAAGGCAGGTTGAGTCGAAGTTGTGACAGCTGCTATTTGTGTCTGGGCGCGGCGGCTGGCGGGCGCGCTGGCTCTGCCGTTTCCCGAGCGGCGTCTGCAGATTCCGGTATTGTGGGTGTCCAGGCGGCAACGGCTACACCAAACACTGACGGCGGGACAGTCCCGTCGCGTATGTCCCGTTCCTCCACATCGGTAGCACCTGCATCGGCTAGTGGATGGAGCCCGTGGAGCATTTATTGCAGCTGCTTGGAGCGGGGCGAGGGCCGCCAGTACTTGGTTTTGAGAGGACTCTGCCTGCCTCTGCAACCCGACCCCTAGCTCTTTAATAGCATCTACTAACATTGCCTGTGATCCCAGCGGGACATTAGCTAATCGCTCTAAAGCTTCCTCTATAGACCAATTAGCCCCCAGGGTATTTATCACATTCTTGGTAAGCTGATTGCCGTTTTGAAGTGCGCATTGTTTAAGCATGGACCCTTTCATGAATTCAGGGACTCCTGCTCGTTCAATAGCGCTGGCTACCCTGTCTATAAAAGCTCCGAAAGACTCTTCCGTACCCTGCTTCATTCCCATGTAAGAAGGAATTCCTCCAGGATCCTTAATTCTATCGATAGCTAAACGTGCTAAGCGCATAGCCTCTCTGCACTTTTCGGGCCCAATCAACGCTTGTGCCTCTGTTCTAAGAAACGGCCCGAACCCCATTAACTCCTCCAGGGTCACCCCATATAACGGGTCTCCTGGCTGCCGTACCACTGCGACATATTGCTGACAAATCGCCTGCCAATGGGCATTAAATAAAAGCTGTTGGTGTTGAGTAAAAATGAGCCGCGTTACCGTCCTGCAATCTGCCGGCAGCAAAACCTGAGTACCCCAGATGTAATCCAGCATTTGTTTTGTGGGCTCACTAGTTACCCCAAATTGACTAACTGTGGACCGTAACTGCGACAAGAGTTTCCAGTCCAGGGCAGTTATCGTGGCCTGAAACCCTCCCCCTGGCTGGGGAGAATAGATCACCGGGCAGGCCATTTCCATAGCAGCCGATCTTGCCTCCTCATCCCCCGTGTCCATAAATTCTTTAGCTACCGCCGCCCATGCCTCCCTTCGCTGCTGAGCAACGGCCCTTGCAAGGTCACCGTCCGACCCGGGGACGGTCGAACCGCTAAGCGGAGGAGGTGTAGGGCTTAACACCGGGGCAGGCGGCGCGGACGGCACGGCTGGAGTACGCGCGGGGGGCCGCCCGAAGCAGGAGCTGATAGCTGCAGGGAGCTGCTGTCTGGAGCGGGAACTCGTGTCGGCAGGGACCCAAACCAGTCTCTGTAACTCCTGTTTCTTTCACGGGCTACGCTAGCCTGCTGGGCAGCTCTTTCCCCTGCTTGATATTTCAAGAATTCAGCATGCACGACCCGTCATAAATTTCCCAACTTTCTCGCGGCTTTATCAGCATCTATGACCGCCTGCCACAACTAATCCCCAAATATACGGCAGTCTGATAACGTATGCACTGTGCAAAGAGTCCGAAAAAGTCTTTGAGCATACGCACGAGCTAACAACCCATGAAGCTCTTTCTACAAATGTATACCCGTAACCGTACGCTTTTATAAAAAGCTAGGAAATAAATCATATGCTGCTTGCCTGACTTTATCCGTGTTGAACGATAATAGCGCGCTTCTTGCAGCCCTTTTCCAGCTTCGGCAGCACGTATCAGCCGGGCCCTGCTATCAGGTCGCCCGGGGCCGGCACCTTCCCTTTTTCAGCGGTGCTTATTGCCGTCCTCGGCTGCGATAGGACCTGAACTTGACTTTTACGCCTCCGACCGTGGCTAGTCCCGAAGGTACACGTCGGGGGTCACCATTTGTCGTAACGGCGGGAGAGATGCGACACACCATATGCGATGAATAGCAAATCTCGAAGTTTATTGAAAGCTTACACATTTTTATAATAGTGTTAATGAAGCTTATGCATATTGCAAAATCTGAGCTCATTATTGGTTAAAGCACACTATAATCAAACACACCTACTTCTATCTCTTAACAATTATTTTGCTTCTATGTGTACATTCTTCTAATTTCTCTACCTTGGGATAACTACATTTTCTGGCAAGCAATTTTCTCCCCCGTCTTCCCGTTTTAGAGAAGGTCACTGTGACCTTCATCAGTAATTGGGCATCGGTTGCTCAGTTCCCAGCTTGTTTCTCTTACCCTTATCCATTGGTATCACATCGGAATGTCCTTTCTCAGCTAACCAATTATCCAAAAAGCTCTCTACAGATGGCCACAAGCCCTGTGCCAGGCAGGAAGCGCCATCCGTGCCCTCCTGCCCGTCTGCTGCTGCCTGCCTTGCTGAGGGCTCCCAGATGCCTCTGGCTGGGGCTGCTCTGGAGCTGCTGTGGGGCTGCGGCGCTGCTGCCAGGCAGCTTGGCCGGGCTGGGGCAGGGCCTGAGGGGCTGGGGCGCTGGCAAGCCCTGAGCAATGGGGCTGTCAGAGGCCACAAGCAGCCCCCTGGCAGCCGCCTTGTTCCTGCCAGAGTTGACTTGCAAGACAGATCCCGGGCACTCTGCAACTAACAGCATCTCAGTGTTGTTGGAAAGCCAAATGCAGGGAAATGTCAGACCTTTGGTCTTGTCAGCAAAGCTTAGAATTAAACCCAGGATTTGATCTGAGACCTTGGAAAGGGCTTCCGAACTCAGGTGCTGGAAGCCAGAATGCGGATTTCTAGTTTCTAGCAGAGACACGGGGAGGAAAGTTGAAGTGGAGGAATGTTTAGAGTTTTAGAGTTCCAGATCTAGAAAAAATCCAAGTAGTTACAATAGTAAACAAGAAGTTTAGGATGCAGTGCTGTAGGTTTGTTGCGTCATGGCATGATTGGCTAAGGAAGCTTCCACTGTAGCATGATGTGGGAAGCCAGGAAATTCCTCGGGCTGCCCTGCAGGACTCGAGACCCTGTCAGAGGGCTCAGAGACCTTGGCACAGAGCCCAAGACGCCTGTGCCTTTGATTTAGCCCTTGGAAAAAACAATTCCCAACCTTGTATGAAGAATGACAAGCCACAAAATGAAAGGGAATTTATCACAGAGTGGAAAAATAGATTTTGGGGGTTTTTAGAATGGGGCTTCAGGGGGCAAGATGGAGGAATGTGGGCATGTCCAGCCTTTCTCCTTCTTCTTCTTGGCCTCCATCTTCTGCTGTGATGTTGGCACTTTTCGATTGGTTTAGAGTAGACGCTCACTGTCTAACGTAGATGATAGGTATGGGAAAGTAATTGTAAATATTGTACAGGTAGTTGTTTTTAGTAGAAAAAGATAACACCGCCCCGGGGGAGGCAGAGTGCCTTCGACTGTCTTGCTGAGCAGACCTCGGCAGGACAGGAGAAAGAATTTTATAGATAAGATACAAGAAACAACCTTGAGACCGAGAAATGAAGAGCTCTTACTCCTTCTTTGACCACCGGGCTGGGAAAAGAGACTTTCTAACTTATCTCGGGGTCACTCTGAGCAGCTAGAGACCCCGAGAGCATGAGTCCCTAAGAGGAAATATTGAAGGATTGGCTCCAAAACATAAATATCCTTGTTGGCCGTGTCTTCTTGGCCAAGAAATCCTTCAAAGCTCTTGGAACTACAAGTCTTGCAGCCCTGTGAGCCATGCGGTGGAGATGGGAGCCAAACTCACCCTTCCTGTCTATGTAGAAGAGAAGAAAAAGCAATGGCATCATCTAAAAAACTCAGAGGTCTTCTCTCTAGTTCATTCCAAACTCCTTCAACTCGCCCAAAGTGGGATTTAGCTACAAACACATGACAAGGACTTTTAGGGCTGGCTCTTTGACTCCAGAGTGGCTGCTTTAGAATCTTTCCCATAACCCTGTGTAGTTGTGTGCCAGCAAGGTCTCCTTTGAAGAAACTTTCCCAACTGACTTGCATGGAGGTTTGTTTGAAGGGTGTTTGAGGGGAAAGGCTCCCAGCAGAGGTCTGGGCTTTGGCCTAGCTGTGTCTCCTGCTGATTGTGAAGTGTGCCATCAGCTGCAGGGCTTTCTGGGCTAAAAATACCATCAAGTCACTTGGACTTGCTCATTTTGGCCTATAAAAGCTGGACCCACTTTTGGGGCAAATTTGAAGACCTCATCTATGGGTGGATGGAGCACCTAGGATTTGCCCAATTGCTGGGAAGGGTTGTCCAGGTCCCTGGAGTATCCAGGGCCCTGGTAAGTTCCAGCTCCCACATGCCTTGGCAATGAGAAGCAGAGGAACCCAGACTTTTCTGTGCTGCCTGTGTCACTGCACCGGGGCCATGGGATGGGCACACGCAGCCCTTGTGCTGGAGCTGAGCTGCTCTGCCCAGCACTGGTGGCCGCCATCCAAGCTGGTTTTGCTTGTCCTGGTTCCCTGACAGCTGGGGCCCTGGGCAGAGCCCTGAGAGCCTGGTCTCCCCCCAGGGAAGGAGCAGGAGCCCCTGGAGAAGCTGTACCGGGTGGGGATGCTGCTGCTGCTGCTGCTGCTGCTGCTGCTGGAGACAGCCAGGATGACATCAAGGATGAGAAGCTCTTCCTCAGCCTGGCCACTGGAGGCTGAAGGTGATGGACTTTGATTCTGGCACCTTCTTCAAAGCCAAACTCCTCAGGGAATTTGCAGATGAGTCCCCAGCTGGGGAAATTCTGCCAGATTTGGGCACGGCCCAGCCTGGCTGGGAAGCAAAGGTTCCCCCTTTGCTGGGGCAGATGCAACTCATCCTTCAGTCACTGCCCAGCTGCTTTTTGGCAGGGCTGTGGGGATGGGCTGGGCTGGGTATGAAATGGGAGTGGGCTCCTGGCCCTGCCAACAGCCCCCAGCACCCACTGTGCCCCGGGCTGGGGCTGGGGCTGGGGCTGGGGCAGCCAGCCCGACACAAACAAAGCCCCATGGTGGGAGCAGAGGTGGGACTCCAGAACCTGTGCAGGGGCTGCTTTGCTGTGCAGGCAAGGAAGGGCTTGGGCTGCTCAGCTGCCCTTGTTTGCTTTGGGATCACCATGATTTTGGGGGCAGTGCAGGGGGGAAGAGAGAAAGTGTGGGCTTCCCTCAGCCATGGCTGGGTTTTTCCCTACCATGTAGGAGTTGGGCCTTCCTCAAGGCCCTGACAGAGATAAGAGTTTTTCCCGTTTTGCTTGTTTTCTCTTTTTGCATCTAATCTCTTTTCAATAATGTGTTGTTTGTTTTTCCAGAGGAAGCGTTCTAGGTGGTCCAGTGTGGATGGGGAAGTGCTTGGGAGCAGCTGTGGCGTGGATGGGCCGTGCCCTTGGAGAAGGCTGAGGCCATGGTTTGGGAGCAGCTTTTCTTGCAGCCGTGGCTGGTGTGAGGTGGGTCCCTGTGTGCTTGGCAGGGTGGGATCAGAGCTTTTGGGAGATGGCAGCGAGCACAGGAGCATCCTGCTCTGGGCAGCTGCTGAGGGCTGGATGTGCCGTGGCTGGCTGCAGGCTGGGCACATGTCCTGCCCTCCTGCTCTGCTGCCAAAGGCAGCAGGGATGGGCAGCTCTGGGCACAGCTCTGGGCACAGCCAGCATGGCCTGGGCACCGCAGGCCTTGGCACAAGGGCACAGGAGCCCTCAGCTGACGGGCGCTTTCTGCTTTCTCTCCTTGCAGCCGGGCTCTGCGGCTGCTGAGGCTGCTCTGGGCTCTGCCAGGGCTCTGCTGGGCTCAGCCCTGGGCCCAGCTGGGCTGGCTCTGCCCTCACATTGCTCTGACAGCTCTGCATCAGACGAGCCCGTTGCGAGCGCAGCGCCTGAGCTTTCTGCTTTGGCAGCTGAGTGAGACTCTGCTGCAGGCCCAGAGATTGCAGCTGGGGACACACATCCAATTGGCAAGGACCCAAACTCTCCACAGTCCCAGCTGAACGCCTGGATCTGCACAGGGTGTTTGTCTGTCCCATTCTTCCTTCTTGATTGGCTGGAATTGCGCAATTGCACTTTCTTCCTCCTCTAGAAGTGCCACGAATGGGCCAAAGCTGGCGAGTGGGCCGTGCTCCTGAGGCAGTGCAGTCTGGAGGTGATGGATGGAGAATTGCCCTTCTGCACTGCCAAACCAGAGCAAAAAGCCCTAAGTGGGACTTTGTGTCTCTAAGAAATCCCTGACAGTTTCAAAGGGAATGTGCAGCTCATTCACAGGGTGAGAAGGAAGGGCATCTTCTAAAGGATTTGGGCTTTGACAGAGTTTCCATTCCCAGTCCTGCTTGGAGCTGGAAGGGCACAAAGCAATTTCCTCTTGCTTTGAGCACAATTTCAAATGGCAATGTTGGAAACAAAGCCCAAAACCTTTTAAAAGTCTGCTGAGGTCAGTAAGATGGATCCATGCCATCAGTACATTTACAATGTAAATAACTGAGTTCTTTTTCAAAAGATCATTTACCTCTTAATGCAAAGAATGTAACTTTGCATTTATGTTTTGTTTTTTTCACTAACATTATGTTATGTTTTTTCACTAGCACTTGGATTTTATTCTTATCTTTTACAATTTAACTATTTTTTCCCTTTTCCTTTTTTTTTCCTTTAAATAGAAAACACGTCCTATAAAAAGAACGTCCTTTGCTCCTGGTTCCCATGTGGAGCAGCTCCCTTCCTGCTGGCTGAGCTGCTCAGGCAGAGCCCGGCAGCTCCTGGCCCTGCAGGGCTGAGGCTTTTCCCCGTTGCTGGGCACAGACTGATGGAGCAGCACTGCTGAACACGGGCACACAGAGGGACCAGAAACAGCTGCCTCTGCCCACCTGAGGCTCCAAGGCCCAAACTCTGAGCAGCCAGGGCTGGAAGAGACTGGCAGGATCTGATCCCTGACTCTGGGCCAGGGCTGCACAAATGACCCCACAGCAGCAGCAGCAGCAGCAGCAGCAGCAGATGGAGCTGACTTTCAGCACAGCCCCTGCCCCTGTTCCCTCCCGTGTGCAGCGGTGTCACAGCAGCCTGAGGCACCTGGGAGCCCCCAGAGCCAGCAGGGACTTGAGATGGCAGCCCTGGGCTCCTGGAGGCTGTGCAAGGAACGGAGCTGGGCACTCCCTGTCCATGGGGAGCTTGCAGATGGAAAAGGCTGCTGTGCCCAGGCAGCTCCAAGGGCACAGAAAGGAGGCTCTGGAGCACTGGGTCTGTGCCAGTGCCACAGTCCTGGGCAGCAGCCAGCGAGCCCTGGGGGAACAGAGAGCACAGCACGAGGGACAGAAGCAGGCAAGGGCAGAGACTGGAGAGAGCCAGAGCCAGGAGCAGGAACAGCTGCTCCATTGCACTCCTGGAGAAAGCTCTTGGCTGCTTCAAAGCGCTGAAAGGCGTGAAGGGCAGAGAGGAGGCCACAGCAAACAATGCTCCTGTTTGCACAGCCTCCCCTCTCCGTGTCCCAGAAGAAATTGCATGGACTGTGTTCTTCTCTCCGAGTGGTCTCGTTCAGCATGAGCAGCTCAGCACCAGGAGCTGAAGGAGCTGAAGCCTCAGGCCACAGGAGCTGGGCAAGAGGAAACTTTTGGAGCAAAGTAATGCTGCTAAAATAGCCCCAGCTGAATGCAGCGGATATCATCATGGAATCACAGAATCCTTTCTCTTGGAAAAGCCCTCTGAGCTCACCCAGTGCAGCCGCTCACCCAGCAGTGCCAAGCCCAGCACTAAACCACGTCCCTGAAGTGCCAAGGCCTGGACAGCAGCCCTGAGTGAGGCCTGAACAGCAGGCCCTGAGCCAAAGGTGGCCTCTGGATGAACCTTCCAGCCAAAGGTTATCTTTGTATCTGCTCCCTAATGAAATATGCCTGGTCATTAGCACTGTGATAGATGTAGCCACTCCTTAGTGAAACATGGATGGACCTTTGTGTATTTAGAAGCCAGACAAGGCCATGAAATCTGACATCTGGCCTTGTGTGAGGCTGAAGGATCAAAGTCAGCTGCCTTGGCTCCTCCTTGAGGCCTGGCCAGGCTTTGGGAGGGAGCCAAGAGGAGGATGAAAGCAGATGTTGCCACACTAGAAGTGCTGTCAGTTTGTCCATTCAGCACTGTCAGAGCTGGGCCCTCTCCCAGCGGGGTTGGAGCCTCAGCTGTGGCTGGAGGCACCTGCAGGAATTGCCAGTGCCCAGGAGTGGCTCTGCAGCCCTTGGCTGTGACAGCTTCCCCAGCTGCTGTGTGGGTCTCGGCGATGGTAAAGGCTGAGGGTAAATGCTGCTGCATCTTTCCTAATCACTGCAGGCAATCTTTGGTGGGGATGGTTGGGTGCATTGCTGAGCCGCTCCTTTTGTGATTCTTTGCTGCTCTGAACTGCAGGAAATGACACTGATTCCTTCAGTTGGAGTCTTTGTCTTTGGTGCTGACTTTGGCCGCTGGTCAAACCAAACTGGCACAGTCTGGCCAGATCCCAACAAAATGTCACTTGTTCAATGTCAATGTGAGGAATGAGTGCCATCAGAAATTCCCAGATGGGAAGCCCTTCCCTGGAGTTCCCTGGCTCTGGAGTGGGCTGAGGTGGGAGCCCGGTGGGAGCAGTGGGGCAGTCGGGTAAAAGAGGCTGCAGCCCTGGATGGCCTCAAATGCATCCAAAAATTGCACATGGAAAAGGAAAAGAACTTGTGGTTTGGGCAGACAAAGATGAATTTGTTAAGAGTCCAATGGAAACAGCACCTTCAGAAGGAACAATTATTGTTGGAATGCTCCCACATGGAGCAAGAGAAGAAGGTTTTAATCTTGAGCTCAGCTGCATTTGTGCCAGTGAAATATCAATATACTAAATAACTATATGTATTTATTGTATAATAAGACCTTAATATATGTATATATGTATTTGTATATTTATATATATTATATATATATGTCTGTATCTATCTGTCTATATATATATCAATATGTATATCTACATATGAAATAATAATAATGTGAAATAGTGCTGACAATACTAATTTGGTAGCTTTGGCTGCTCAGGGATGTAACTCTAAATACCCTACAGAACAGGATTGGCCACGGCCCTACTGTCAGTGGTCAACGTTGTGAGATTGTAGACAATGAAAAAAGGAGGAAGGGATGAAATTGGCTATTTTCCCAGGGTTTGCTGATACTGTGATGCAGAGTGCTTTGTCTGTTGCTCTGAAAAATACAGTGATTAATCCTGCAGGGTTTTTCATGTACTGGACTATGCACAAGCTGCAGGATTGGTTGAATGGGTGAAGGGGTTGTTAAAAGAACAGTTGAAAAAATGAGGAGATGGGAACCTTTGCCCATGGAGAACCCATCTTCCAGATGTGCTCCATGCCCTTAACAATGGCCCACGGGGGAAATGGAAACCCCCTGGCTGTGCACGGCTGCCCCCAGTTTGCAAATCCAACCATGGGCAGTGAGACTTGGACTGCCTGGGAAATTGTTCTGGCTGTGATGGCCCCTGGCAGGGCCAGCCCAGAGGCTGCAGGGCTGGGCCTTCATGCACTGGAATTAATGAGGAGCAATTCAAAGCAAATGAGAGCTATCAGTACTGAAACAGGAATTCAGATTCCTCCAGGACACTTTGCTTTGGTAACTGCTCCCTTGGAGCTTGGCCTTGCAAAGTGTTCATGTCATGGCAGGAGGAATTGATGCAGAATATCCAGGAGAAATTACAGTAATTCTGTTAAACAATAGTAAACAAGATTGGATTATTCAACCCCATGACAGGGTAGCACAATTATTGATATTGCAATTTTAGGAACGATTGTGAAAAAAGGAGCTCCAGCTCCAATCACCACCGTTTGTGGAGATAAAGGGTTTGGATGCAGCCGTCCTAATAATGGAGCCAGAGTGTGGGTCCGGAGGCCAAATGGCCCTCCCGAGGCAGCTGAAGGAGCAGCTCCTGGGAAAGACAACTCTGAGTCCTGACACCTGGGCAGGAACAATGGGGATGTGTCCCTGCAGCCAAGGATTGTGTGTGAGAACAAGTAGATCTGACAGGATATTGTTTTACACACGCTGCCAGACCAAATCTCCCTGTTTGCCCCAAGGGCCCCTTTGGGAAATGCTCTGATCCACGGGGCTCCATGGGAAGGCTGCTGTGACACTGAGGGACTTGCACAGGAATTGCATCCAGGAGCCCGGGTGCCCCTCAGGGACTGGGACCCGGCCCCTTCCAGCCCGAGGGGAAAGGGCCCCCCCAGGCCTTGTTAGCCACAGACAGCATGGTAAAGCTGAACAGCAAAGGGCCTGGGGGCATTATTCTGGAATTAAAAAGGTGCCAGCTCCATGGACAACAGAATTCTTGTTCCTAATTCGAATGAGATTGAGAAAAAAGAATGAAGAACGGTGTCACCAAAGTACTACAGGTGTCTGTAAGTTGTACCTTGATAGTCAGCCAGAATCTTTGTCTGCCACAAACACCTCTAGTGTTTGACCAAGGGGTTAGTCATCAAAATGTAATGATGAGTTCTGAAGGATTGCTGAGCTTCTTTTGTAATTCTTTGCTAATGATGATGTGCTTTGCTGAGCTTATCCTTTTGCAATTCTTTGCAGCTGTGCATGATATAAATGCCACAATTCCTTCAGTTGGTGTCTGTGTCTTTGGTAGTGACCCTGCCCACTGGAGAAACAGGGCCCCCTCTTGCCTAAGTGTTACCTGGCAAGGCAAAAAGCCTCCCTCCAAAATTCCCCCTTCCTCCTTGTTCCCCCCCTTCATACCCTGAGCATGATGTGCTCTGGTCTGGGCTGTGCCCGGGGTCAGTTGGGGTCACCTGTCCTGGCTGTGTCCCCTGCCAAGCTCCCCCGCAGCCCCAGCCCCTCCCCAGCGTGGCTGGACGAGGGGCAGGACAGGCCTTGGCTGTGCTGCAGCTCAGCAAGAACAAAACCATCTCTGCGTGCTCAGCGCTGTGCTCAGCACCCGGCCCAGCAGTGTCTCAGTGCCAGGGGCTGTGCCCTCAGTGCCTGCCAGGGCTTTCCATGGCAACTGCCAGGCCAGGTGACCCAGGTGTCCCCCCCAGTGCCGGTTGCCATGGAAACAGTGCCCAGCGCTGCCCCTTTCTGTCCTGCTGACCTGGCCTTTGGCCCTGGCAGTGCCCTTGGCTGCTGGTTCCTGGTGCCCGAGCGGCCAGCGCGGCACAGGGCAGGTGGCCATGGCAAGGGATCCCCTCTGGCTCTGGGCACTGACACCAGCCCTGAGCAAGGGGCCCAGGCCAGCTTTCCATGGCCACCAACCATCACAACGGCACCGGGCATTGCTTGCCATGGCAGCAAACCAAGGAACGGGTCCCCGTGGCCGTTGCCATAGCACCTGGTGGCACCAACAAGTGTCACTGCAATTGTACCTGGAACAGCCCTGGCACCGCTTTGTCCTCAGGGTTGCCATGGCAGCCCAGGGCAGCAACAGCTCTGCAGGCAAGGGGCCATGGAACCTGGCTGCAGAAATGGCTCCTTGGGCTGCTTTCCAAGGAAACCTGAACTGATGGGGGTTGCCATGGCAGCCAAAGCCAGCAGTGGGGTCCCTGCAGTGTCCATGGCAACAGTCCCTTGCAATGGCCCAGTGCAGGTTGGGATGATGATCCACCCTCACAGCTGGCCCAGGGCAGGTCTGGAGTGGTCTCGGTGGCACCCTGGGCTTGGCACACACTTGAGGAGGATGTCTGTTTGCAATGGGGAAACTCAGGAGTTTTAGATTGCTTCAAAAAATTAAAAAGTCAAAATCCCTCTTCAGCTGAGTGAAGCCAGTTCACCAAGCAAAGCAGGTCCTAGGTGAGTGAGGAGAGACAGGATGGGGTTGGGGAATGTGGAGCAAGGTTGTCCACACTGATCAGACCTCAAGGCACAGCTTCTCTGACCAAGCCAGACTTCCTCAAGAGTGTCCCTGGGTCAGTATAAGTCACTGAATGCTGCAATCCCCTCTTGTATACTAAGAAAAGTAATAAAGGACACTATAAAATATGATACATATTTCCTAGAAGCTCTTTGAAATATTTTTCCATACCTGCGGCAGGAAAGCTTCCTAACGAACTGCCCCAGAGCAGAGGGAAATCAATGCAGAGCCATGGTTTGTTAGGACTATCTTGGTCCTAATGAGCCCTGTAGTGCATTTGAAGCTGAGCCATGGAACCTCAGGGCCTGAGAGGAGATTGCAAAAACCTTTCCAGGAGTGAAAGTCAGAGGAAAAACCCCAAAGTGTCTCAAAGCATGAATGGCTCCCACTGAGGTCAACACAGGCTCCTCATGGACTCCTTGGAGGAGAGAATTGGAGGCCAGGATTACACAAAAACCTCTCAAAGACTCAGAGTGAAAAGGAACATCCAGAGTAACTTAAAAACCTTGAGTATCTCAAAGTATTAATGAGCCCCACTGAGTGTCAGTACAAAGCTCTCAAGGGACTCATTAAAGCAGATAATTGGGACCATGACTGCACAAACCTCTCACAGAGTCTGGATCAAAAGGAAAAAACAAAATACCTTAAAATAACTGAAGTAGCCTGAAGTATTAACGAGCCCCACTGAGTGTTGTTACTGACAAAGCCTCTCCAGGGACTAATTACAGCAGGTAATTGGAGGCCATGATTGCACAAAGCTCTCAGAGACTCCAAGGCAAAAGCCAAACCCAAAGTCCTTTGAAAAACCTGCAGCCCCTGCAGGGAGCATTCAGGAGCCGCCAGGGCCATTGCTGAGCAAGGCTCCCCAGGGACTCCTTGCAGCAGATCCTTGAGGCCACTGGGATGTGGGCCGGGGGGGATGCTGAGGGCAGCACAAGGGGCTGACAGTGCCCAGCCTGGCTGGGGCTGTGCCAGGAGGCCCCAGGGCCTCAGGACAAGGTGTCTCCTCCCAGCCCTTGCTGGCACAGACCCTGCTGTGGCCCAGGGCACCAAGACTTGGCTTCTCTTTGTCCCCACCTGTCATCACTGCCTGCAGTTCTCTGCTCTGCCTGGGGCCCAGGGACACTTGCTCAGTCGTGTCCCTCAGTGGGACCCATTAAAAGTCCACGAAACTTTGGAGTTGGATTCTGCCTTGGAGTTCTGGAGAGGTTTCTTCAGCTCCCTCTCAGGGACTGATGTTCAGGGCCTGAGCACAAAGCCCCAGAGGCTCATTAAAGTCCTTGTGCTGTGTCTGTGCTGCTGAGCTGGGCTGGGCTCCTGGCACAGAGGCAGCTCCTGCTCACCAAGAAGAGCTTCAAAAGCACATTTCTCTGGATGAGCAGCTCTTGTGCCAGCCCAGCAGGGCTGGGGCACTGCCTGCAGCCAGCCCGGGCACAGCCCAGAGGCACAGAGAGCTTCAATCAGTCAGGGCTGGGAAGGGGCTGAGAAGTGCCTGGGGCACAATCACTGCCAGCCCTTGGCACAGGAACCTCTGGCTGCAGGACAATGCAGCTGCAGCTCCTGGAGCCATCTCCTCAAGCTGGAACATGCCAATGCCTGCAGAGCCTGTGAGTACATTCTCTGCTTGTCTCTTGTGCAGAGCAGCCAGGGGTGCCCAGGGCTGTCCTGCAGAGCAGGGTCCTGCAGCCCAGGGTGCTGTGCTGGGGCAGGGACTCTGCTGCCTGCCAGGGACAGCTCTCAGCCAGCCCTGGCAGCTGCTCCCAGCACTGGGGGACAAGATCTGGGTGGCAGGAGACAGCTGGTGAGGCTTGGGAGTGTTCTCCTTGTGTGGGGAGGATGCTGCATTGTTCAGAATTGCTCCCAGCATGGCATTTAACTGCAGAACATTTCCAAGTAGATTATACAGGGGAAACAGCAAGGCAGGGGATGCATAAGAGGGAAAATCCTGCTCTTAAAATGTACTGCTCTTCGTTGCTGGGATGAGAATCTGCATGTATATTTTCATCTCTCAGTTCAGGGAGAAAAAAATAAAGACATTTTCTCTGACATCTTAATAAACCAGGCAGTGACAGAAATCAGCACAGCGCCCCTCACACGCAGCATCAGTGTTGCTTCTCCAGCCTCCTCAGGATTGCTCTGACGTTGCCATCAGAGCCTGCAGAGCCAGAGATGCCCCTGGGCAGTGCCTGAGCTGGGAGGGCTCTGCAGGGCAGAGCTGAGCCCCCAGGGCTGGGCTGGGCTCTGGCAGCACTGCCAGGGCCCAGCCCTGGGCACAGGGAAGCAGCTGCTGGCAGGGACAGCTCCAGGCAGCAGAGCCCTGGGCAGGCAGTGGGGGGAAAGTGCCCCCCAGGCTGTGCTGGGAAATTTCAAGTCCTCTCCACCCCCAACTATTCCATGATTACTTTTCTTACAGATCCCCATGATAAGGCATCACAGCAAATGTCCAACAGCAGCTGCATCAGGCACTTCCTCCTGCTGGCATTGGCAGACACGCGGCAGCTGCAGCTCCTGCACTTCTGCCTCTTGCTGGGCATCTCCCTGGCTGCCCTCCTGGGCAACGGCCTCAGCATCAGCGCCGTAGCCTGCGGCCACCACCTGCACACGCCCATGTTCTTCTTCCTGCTCAACCTGGCCCTCGCTGACCTGGGCTCCATCTGCACCACTGTCCCCAAAGCCATGCACAATTCCCTCTGGGACACCAGCAACATCTCCTACACTGGATGTGCTGCACAGCTCTTTTTCTTTCTCTTCTTCATTTCAACAGAGTATTTCCTCCTGACCGTGATGTGCTACGACCGCTACGTGTCCATCTGCAAACCCCTGCACTACGGGACCCTCCTGGGCAGCAGAGCTTGTGCCCACATGGCAGCAGCTGCCTGGGCCAGTGCCTTTCTCAATGCTCTCATGCACACAGCCAATACATTTTCCCTGCCCCTGTGCTATGGCAATGCCCTGGGCCACTTCTTATGTGATGTGCCCCCGATCCTCAAGCTTTCCTGCTCACACTCCAATCTCAGGAAAATTGGGCTCATTGTGGTTAGCCTTTGTTTATCATTTGGCTGTTTTGTGTTCATTGTTTTCTCCTATGTGCAGATCTTCAGGGCTGTGCTGAGGATCCCCTCTGAGCAGGGACGGCACAAAGCGTTTTCCACCTGCCTCCCTCACCTGGCCGTGGTGTCCCTGTTTGTCAGCACTGCCTCATTTTCCTATGTGAAGCCCCCCTCCATGTCCTCCCCATCGCTGGATCTGGCCCTGTCAGTTCTGTACTCGGTGGTGCCTCCAGCCCTGAACCCCCTCATCTACAGCCTGAGGAACCAGGAGCTCAAGGCTGCAGTGTGGACATTGATGACTGGATGGTTTCAGAAACATTAAACTGCTGGCCAATTTCTGCAAATCACTTGTAATAAAAGTTGGTTTTGATACTTGTTGGTTTCATTTTGGAGGTTCTTTTTCTTTGTTTTACTTTATTAATGTTGTCTGATACTGTTAGATTGGATGTGACCTACACACACGTGATTAGGTTCAAAGAAGAAAATGTTTTTATATTTCATGTTCTCTAGTTTATATACTTTTAAGAAAACATCATTTTAAGTCATTAATTACATCACAATGACTTATTATATTAATTAGAACAAAGCTATTAGTATCAATATAATTGGCAAAAGTTTTACAGAAATTTAATAAGCTATGCATACACATTTACTTATGCATCTAATCTACCTAACAAAAATCTACATGTATCTTTTCTAATCTATTCCCATGCTAATGCCTTGTCTTCTGTCTTGCTATGGATACAATCTAAAATCATCAATTGTTATTTCATCTATTAACTCAGCTTTGCTTGTAAGTTAGCTGTCAAGCCTAACTATATGGTCCACAGAGAAATGTCAATGTTTCTGCCATTTCCCCTTTTCTTTCTCTCCACCTTCCCTGTGCCCACAGACTGTGTCAATGAGGGGCTGCACTCTTGGTGGCTTTAAAGGAACTAAAGGATCACCCAGCAGAGTTTTCTGCAGAGATGCCCTTGTGTTCCCTTCTGTAGAGCTGCAGCAGCAATGTCTGTGTGCAGAGCTGGGGCAGATCAGTGCTGGCCCAGCAGCTGTGCCCAGCAGCAGCAGCAGCAGCACTTGGTGTTGCCAGTGCTGCTGCCATGGCCCTGCCCCGCTGCCCTGGTGGCCCTGGTGTTGCTGCAGGGCCTGAGTGCTCTCGGGGCCGGGCACAGCCCTGGGGGTGGCAGTGCCGGGGCTGCAGCAGGGACAGGCCATGTAATATAAATCACCTTTGATGATTCCTTTGGGTTTGGTTCTGGGTTTGTTCTTTTTTTCACCATGTTTGATTTATTTAATATTGTCCACAAAGAAAAGCCATTGGTTTTGCCAGTTCTCATTTTGTTTCTCTCCATCTTCCCTGTGGCCACAGTCTGTGTTGGTGAGGGGCTGCACTCCGTGTGGCTTGAAAGAAACTAAAGGATCTCCCAACAAAGTTTTTTTCCAGAGATGCCCTTGTGTTGCCTTCTCTGGAGCTGCAGCAGCAATGTCTGTGTGCAGAGCTGGGGGCAGATCAGTGCTGGCACAGCAGCTCTGCTCCTGCTGGCCACACTATTCCTGAGCCAGGCCAGGAGCCATTGGCCTTCTTGGCCACCTGGGCACACTGCTGCCTCATGTCCAGCCTGCTGTCCATCAGTCCCTGCAGGTCCCTTTCTGCCTGGCTGCTGTCCTGGAACTCTGTCCCCAGCCTGTAGCACTGGGGCCAAATACCAGGACTCGGCACTGGGACTTGTTAAACCTCACCTTGTTGGATTCAGCCCCTGGATCCAGCCTGTCCAGGTCACTGTGCAGAGCCCTCCTACCCTCCAGCAGATCAACACTCACATCCAGCTTGGTGACATTTGCGAAGATGTCCTTGGTTCCATGGGGCCCCTCAGGGTCACAATGGCCTCTTGGTTACACCAGGCCCTGCACTGTCACACTGGTCTCCTTGGCTCCATGGGGCCTCAAAATGTGACAATGGTCTCCTTGGTTCCATGGGGCCCCAGGGTGTCACAATGGCCCCATGGTCACATGAGGTCCCACACTGTCACCATGGTCGCTGTGGTTCCACAAGTCCCCTCAGTGTCACAATGGACGCCTTGTTTCTACAAGGCCACACAGTGTCACAACGTTCTTCCAGATCCCTTGAGGACCCATCGTGTCACAGTGGCCCCTTGGTTACACAGGATCCTGCAGTGTCACAGTGTCCCCTTGGTTCCATGAGGCCCCGCAGTGTCAGAACGGCCCCTTGGTTCCACTGGGCCCTGCAGTCTCCCAATGGTCTCCTTGGTTTTGCAGTGTCAAAATGGTGAAACCCCTTGGTTACACGAGGCCCTGCAGTGTCACAATGGCCTCTGTGGTTCCACGAGGACCCAGAGTGTCACGGGGCACTCCCTGGGTGCATTTTGCCCCACAGCACCACCATGGACCCCTGGTTCTGTGGGCCTGCACAGTGTCACCATGGTCCTCTTAGTTCCACGAGGCCCTGCAGTGTCACAATGGCCCCAGAGTGTCCCAATCATCAGAGAATGACAGAATCAAATAGGCTGGAAAAGACCTTTGGGATCATCAAGTCCAACCAATGCCCTAATACTGCCTTGTCACCCAGACCATGCCACTAAGTGCCACTGGAGAGGGACAGTGACTCTGCCACCTCCGTCCTGGCCAGCCCATTCCAGTTCCCACTCACCCTTTCTGTGAAGAACTCCTTCCTATTGTCCAGCCTGAACCTCCCCTGGTGCAGCTTAAGGCTGTGTCTTCTTGTCCTGCCCTGCAGCAGATCCACACTCACACCCAGCTTGGTGCCATCTGCAATTTGTGAATGCTGGACTCGATCCCCTCACCCAGACCATCAGTGAAGATATTAAACAGGACTGGGCCCAGCACAGATCCCAGGGGACAGCACCAGTGCCTGGACACCAGCTGGGTGCAGCACCATCCCCACCACTCTCTGGGCCCAGCCTCCAGCCAGCTCTTAAATCTCCCAGCAAGGAGGGAACCTGCCCAAGCCGTGGGCTGCAGCTTTTCCAGGGAATGCTGTCAGAGACAGAGTCAAAGGCTCTACTGGAGTCCAGGCACACAACATCCACAGCCTTTCCCACATCCACAGGTGGGTCACCTGGGCATAAAAGGAGACCAGGTTGGTCAGGCAGGACCTGCCACCCCTAAATCCACGCTGGCTGGCTCTGATCCCTGGGCCATCCTGTGGGTGCCCTGTGATGGCACTCAAGGTGATATGTTCCATAACCTTGCCGGGCACCCAGGTCAGGCTGACAGGCCTGGAGTTCCCCAGCTCCTCCTTCCAGCCCTTCCTGGGGATGGGCTCACCCTGGCACCTCCAGTGCTCTGGGCCCTCCCTGCTGAGCCAGGACTGATGGTAAATGATGGAGAGCAGCTTGGGGAGCTCATCCACCAGCTCCCTCATCCCCCTAGGATGGATCCCATCTGATCCCATACACCTGTGAGCATCTGAGTGGCTCAGCAGGTCAGCAGCTGCTTCCTCCTGGATTCCAGGGGGCTGTTCTGCTCCCTGTGCCCATCTACCAGCTCAGGAGAACACTTGTCCTGAGGACAACCTGTCCTAATATTGAAAATTGAGACAAACAAGGTGTTAAGTAGCTCAGCCTTTTCCTTATTTTTAGTTACTATATTCCCCACTGCATCCAATGAAGAGTAGAGGGTCTCCTTCTCCCCTTTTCCTATTAAATTTTATATAAAAACATTTTTATTTTTTTACAGAAGCTGATAGGTTAAGTTCTGATTTAGTTTTCAACTCTCAACTTTTCTTTCTGCATAACTGAATGACATCCTTAAACACTCCCCGAGTTGTCAGTCCATTTTCCCCTTTTCCCACAAAAGCTCCATGCCCTGCCAGGCCAGCCATTTTCCTCACTGGCTCATCTTTTGCCACACTGGGACAGGCTGCTCCTTCCCCCTTAAATTACCTTCTTGAAATGTGTGTCCTTCCTGGACCCCTTTCTTTTTAAGGGGTGTTTCCCTTAAAATAATTCAGTACCTGATTTTATATTCCCCAAATCAGCATCCTAAACAGGCCAGAGTCTGCCCTTCCTAATTCCAGTGCAGAAGTTTTGTTGCTGCCCTTCCTTCTTTCACAGAACATGGAAAACTTGATTATTTCATGGTCACTGTGCCCCAGGCAGCCTCTGAGCCCCACATCTGCCCCCAGCCCTTCTCTGTTTCTGAACAGCAGAAGACAGAGCTTTCCTTGGCAGTGGGAGTGTTACCAAAAATTCCGTGAAACAGAAAACTCCTTAACCCAAATGTAGCATTAAGAAGCAGCATTCTTTATTCAGCTGGATGCACGGGGGAGAGCTCCTCCCAAAGCTGTGCATGCTGAGTACAGGAAAGTTTCTGTTTATAGTCTGTATTTTGCACACATATTCATTGATTGTCCCGGACTAAACACACATATGATAATCATTTCCCCAAAATCATCTGCATATTCCCCTTCCCTTTACCGATGTGTTCTTCTGTCCTGGGGGTCTCTCTGGTGGTCCCTGGTGGTCGTGGACCCCAATGTTCCAGTGGGCCTGGCTGAGCTGGCAGGACCCTGAGGCTGCTGAACTTCCAGTTCCCCTTCTCACAAAATGGGCCTTGTGTGGTTTCCATAGGCCTGGGGTTTTGGAGAACAAGCTCCAGGTGTCAGCTCACCCGGTGGAAACAATTGATCATCTGGTAACATGAGATCAGAGTGGGCTTTGACATCACAGAGTGGGTAATGTGAGGTCATTGATGAGCTATGACATCACAGACTGCCTCTGTGACATCACAGAGCCAGCTGTGACATCACTGGGCAGACTATGACATCACTGAGTTGGCTGTGACATCAGAGGCCAGCTGTGTGACATTGGAGAATGGGCTGTGAGCTCACAGAGCCAGCTGTGCCATCCCAGAGGGGCTGTGTGACATCCCAGCAGGGCTGTGTCAGGTCACTGGGTTGGTCACTCAGCCCCAGCTCCCCCTCACAGTTTCTCCCAACAAGTCCAATGCTGTCCATGCCCAGCGGGGTCCCTGTCCCCCGGGATCCCCCCGGCCCACCTGGAGCCACAGCCTCCACCAAAGGATGTTCCACAGGATCCACCCCAGAGCCTGACAGGGGACAAGGGGCCAGGGCTGTGTGACCAGGACATCAAGGACGGGGATTATCCAGGTCACTGTGGGCTGGGTTGGGTTGCCCAGGGCAGGAAAGATGTCTGGCAGCTGGAGCAGGGTCTGGGAAGGGCCTCCAAGGTGGGGCTGGAGCCCTTGGGCTGTGAGCAGAGGCTGAGGGAGCTGGGCTTGTCCAGCCCAGAGCAGGGAAGGCTGAGGGGCTCCTCATCCCAGCCTGGCAGTGCCAGCGAGGAGGGGATGGAGAACACAGAGCCAGGCTCTTCACCGGGGGCCTGGTGGGAGACAAAAGCCAATGGGTGGAAGGGGAAAGAGGGGAGATCAGCCAGGACAGGAGGAGGTGAAATGAGTCAGGCTGGTTTCAGCATTTCCTCAGCACCAGAGCAGCCTGAGCTCCCTTCTCCATCCACCACTGACAGCTTTTCAAATCAGGAATTGTTGGAGCTGTTTTGCCCCCACTCCAAGATGAGCATCCTGATACAAGAACTTAATTGTTTTTATATCTATCACAGAACCATTCTTGTCTAAAATTCCTTTCAGTATGGAAATCCCTTGTGAATGGTGCACTCATCAGGCACTGCTGGGACGTTGCACATGGCTCAGGGAAGAGTGAGATTGTTATTAAATTGTGTCCTGTTCAACTATGGTCTGTTGGCCATGAGGAGAAACTTTCTGTGCCTCTGAGTCTCACCAGTTCCTGACCCCCAAAGGACACAAACCTGATGAGTTGTGGTCCCCACTCCAGGGGCTGCACTTGGACCTCCCTCCATAGCCAGAGCAGAGCTCCCTTGTCCCAGAGAGTCCCTGGCAAAGGAAGGATGAAGGAACCAGGATAGGCTGTGGGGATCAGGGGCAGGGCCAGGGAGAAGAATGACTTTTGCAGTTGATGGAGCTGTGCCTTCTCTTGGATTTGTTGGCTGACAAGAAATGAACATCCCTCTGTGTCTCGGGCAGCTCCTTCTCCAAGAAAAGCAGGTGGGAGTTGGAGCCAAGGGGGCTGAAAGCTGCAGGTGCAGCCTGGGCTGGAGACAGCTCAGATTTGCACAAGGCTGCTGTGAGTGCCAGGGCTTGGATGGGGGAAATGCTGGGCTGGGGGTAGGGACAGAGTCTGATTGATTGTCAGCCAGGAAGGGTCTTGATTTTCATATCCATTCAAACAGCACGAGGAGGTACTTGGATTCAGTGTCAATTGGAGATTGGACACATCAATGAATTACCAGAAAAAAAACAATGAATTACAAGATCTAAATATATTTACTTGCTGTCTTTTTAAATATAGTGTATTCACATTGAATAGGCTTCTGAAATGTGTTGAATTAACCACAAAAGATTTGAACACTTAAATCAAATGATTCCCAGAGGCTTGGCTTGTTCAGGTGTTCTGAATGTTCATGAGCCCTGGGACACTGAATTCCTGCTCTGAAGAGCTGAAGGCTGAACAAGCCTCTGGAGCAGGGAAATTCAGCAGCAGCCTCCAAGTTGCTGAGGATGTCAGCAGCCCCCACTGAGGCCATCCCTGCCCAGAGACCGTGGGGGAATGGGCAGACAAGGAGAGCCTCCCTGGGGCTGGGGCAGCACAACTCAGAGGCACCAGCGGCTCCAGCTGGGCAATGGAGTGTGGAATGTGGCTGGGAAAGCCCTGCCTGGGCTGGGCCAAGCAGCACACAAGCCCTGGCCCCATCCCCCAAAGAACTCTCTCAAGGAGACATTTAAAAGGAATTACAATTGTTTGTGGCCTGTGAGTTGGATGCACTGGAGAAATACCAACAAGAGATTCCCAGGAGCTCAAAACAACAAAACCGCCTTTACTGGCAACTTTAGAAAATTAGAGAAACTTTAGCAAAAGGTTTAAAATTATACTCAATCAACAAAAAACACTTTTCAAAGCATTAATTTTCCCCATTCAATGTCACAACTCTAAGCCTGTTCAATTTAATGTTAATCAAAATTTGCATGACGACAGAAATAGAAGAAGACACAGAGACAGCTAAAGACAGAAAAGATACAGAGAAGCACACACACAGCTACCAACTCCTGGATTCCAGTGGTGTTCAGATGGAAATTCCAAGAGGAGGGAGGGTCAAGATGTGTGCTTGCCTCGTGGTCAGCCCCTGAAATACCCCTTGGTCTCTCTGGGCCCTTCCCCCAGGTGGGACTTGGGCTCATTTGGTCCCTCAGGAGCTGGGCTGGGGGCTGCAGAGGTGGCTGTGGAGCATTGCCTATGCTGTGCCAGGGACTGGCAGCCACTGCTGGGCTGGGATGGAGGCTCTGGGGGGATTGGGGTTCCAGGGCAGGGCAGGGCTGGGGTTCCAGGGCAGGGCAAGGCTGGACCTTCCTCCCCCAAACACAAAATCCTTTGAGCCACAATCTCCTTCAGTCTATCACAACAAGCAGTTTTGGCTGTGAAATCCCAATTCTGGCCATGGGCACCGGGCCAAGAAGGGCAGTTCTTTTCCATAGGAAGGAAAGCACAGAGCTCCAGTGTTGGAAGGCAGGTGAGAGCCTCACTAGGCCAAGGCTATCCAGACTTGTCAGAAATGACATATTTTGTCTGGGAGCTATCTTTAGATGTAGGGAATTTTGGAGGTGGAAGTCCAATCTCGGCCATGGGCAGCTGGAGAAGCAGGACAGTTCTTTCCCATGGGAAGGAAAGCTCAGAACCATCCCCAGTGTTTTGGGGACAGATGGGAGGTGACCCTTGTGAAACCAATGCAAGACAGACTTGTCCTGGCAATATTCCTGTGGGAACAATCCCTGGATAGAAGGAAATTTGGAGGTGAAATCCCAGTTCTGGCCATGGGTGCCTGGAGGAGAAGGAGAGTTCTTTTCCATTGGGAAGGAAAGCACAGAGCCCCAGTGTTTCAATAGCAGATGAGAAGAGACCCTCAACATTCCAGGGTCATTTGGACCAGTCAGGCAGTCAACAGGAGGCCAGACCAGCCAGACTTGTTCCATGTTCCCTTGCTTCTATGAGGTCCTGCAGTATCCCCATGGTCCCCTTGGTTCCATGGGGCCCCGCAGTGTCCCAGTGGTGCTTTGATTCCATGGGGTCCAGCAGTGTCACAATGGACCCTTGGTTCAATGGGGTCCCACAGTGTCACAATGGCTCCTAGGTTCCAGAAGGCCCTGCAGTGTCACAGTGGTCCCAAGGATTCCATGAGGCCTTGCAGTGTCACAATGGTCTCTGTGCTTCCACCGGCCCGAAAATGTCACGGGACTCCTCTGTTCCATAAGCCCTGCAATGTCACAATGGACCTTTTGGACCCTGGGGGTTTGCAGTGTCACAACGGTCTCCTTTGGCTCCACAGTGTCACAATGGTCCACTGATGACACAAGGCCCCGCAATGTCACCCTGGAGCTTTGGTTCCATGCAGCCCTGCAGTGTCACAAAGGCCTCTTGGTTTCACCAGGCCCCACAGTATCACAATGGTCCTCTAGGTTGTGGGGACCCCCAGGGTCACAATGGTCTCCCTGTTTCCATGAGGCCTGACAGTGTCACAATGCTTTGCCTATTCCATTAACCGACATAGCACCACAATGGTCTCCGTGATTCCATGGTGCCCCTCAGTGTCACAACGGTCTCTTTGGTGCCATGAGGCTGTGTAGTGTCCTAATGGTCTCCCCATGCTTCCATGAGGCCTTGCAATGTCACAGTGGACCCTTGGCACCATTGTGAGACCATGTGGTCTTGCAGTGTCACAATGGACCCTTGGTTTGATGGGGCCTCTCAGTGACACAACGATCCCTTGATGTCACAGGGCCCCACAGTATCACAATGGTCCCTTGGTCTCACAGGGCCCCACAGTGTCACAATGGCCCCTATATTCCATGGGCCCTGTGCTGCTGCATTCCCCCCTCCCCTTCTCAGG
Organism: Agelaius phoeniceus; assembly: GCF_051311805.1. Classification (NCBI taxonomy): domain Eukaryota; kingdom Metazoa; phylum Chordata; class Aves; order Passeriformes; family Icteridae; genus Agelaius; species Agelaius phoeniceus. The sequence goes on along the minus strand of NW_027509877.1, from coordinate 2,049,079 downwards.
CCGCCCTGCCAGATGAGAAATGCTCCTTGGGCCTGGACCTTGGCCAACAGCCCCTGGGCTCAGCTCCTCTGCAGCTCATCACAAACACTGTCTGCTCCAGGCACTGCTGCTGCCCACCCAGCTCCTGCTTTCTGTAGGAGCAGCCCTGAGGAACTGGTTTTGTTCCCTCGGTGGCACAACATCCCTGTCTCACACTGCCAAAGAAAGCTGTTGGTGCCAAGTGTGGCCAGGATGACTTAACCTTACCTACATTGGCTGTAGGTAAGGTTAAGTCACAAGGTCTAAGTGAATCTAAACACTGCTAAGAGTTGTTTTCCTAAGTTGTTATGTGTAATATAAGTTATAAGCTAAGTTAAATACTGTTAAATGTTAATCCTCTGTTAAATTGCAAAGTCATAGGTTATAAGTCAGATTAAATCCTGCTAAATGCTGTTTTTTGCTAAATTGTGAGATTGAAGGTATCAGTTAAGGTTAAGGTATAAGTTAAGTCCTGTTAACTTTGAGCTCTGTTAAGCTTTTGGGCCGTATGCCTTTCATCCTTGCCCTCACTGTCCTTGTGTCACACACACACACAGGGACAGTTCTCAGTTCATTTCTGGTTTGATTGCCTGGATTTGGTTTGGTTTTGTTGTTGCTTTGTTTCCTTGGTGTGCCTGAAGTGTCCATTCAGGAGCAGAGTGACTCTTGCCAAGGAACTCTGTGCTGCTGTCCCTTAATGTTCAATCTCGTTTTTGCTGATCCCTTGCTGGGGATGTTTTAAGCGCTCTCAAGGCCTCGTTTGTAACAGGGTGAAGGAGCCCTGGCCCAGGCTCTGGCCCTGGGGGACACGGGGACGCTGCCAGGGGGCCCCTGTCCCCCTGTGCCACCTCCAGGGCCCCGGCCCCCCGTCCCCGTGTCAGGCTCTGGGGTCGATCTCGTGGAACATCCTCTGGGGGAGGCTGCGGGGCCAGGAGCGGGGGGACCCGGGGGGACAGGGGACCCCGCTGTGCATGAGCAGGGTTGGACTGCTCTGGGGGGAACTGTGAGGGGGGCCGGGGCAGTGTGACCTCCCCAGTGACCTCACACAGCCCCTGTGATGTCACACAGTCCCCTGTGATGTCACATAGCCATCCCCTGATATCACACAACATCCTGTGACGTCACAGCCCACCCTGGGATTTCACACAGCACCCTTGTGATGTCACAGAACTAGCTCATATCATAAATCTATAGTGTGATGTCACAGAATACTCTGTGATGTCACAAAGTCACCCTGTGATGTCACAGTCTGATCTGTGATGTCACAGCCTGCTGTATGATGTTACACAGCCACCCTGTGATGTCACAACCCACTCTCTGATGTCACAGAGACACCCTCTATTATGGCAAGATATGCTCTATGGCCTCACACTATGATGTCACAGACAGCTGTATGATGTTACAATCCCCTAAGTGATGCCACAAAACCTGCTCTGTGATGTCATACTGACACTGTGTAATGTCACAGCACGCTATTCAAAGTGCCACACAGCACTTTGACCTCACAGCCTGCGCTATGATGTCATACATCCACGCCATGACATCACAGCCTGCTCTGTGATGTCAGACAGTTCCCTCTATGATGCCATAGCTGCTCAGTGACCTCACACAACAAACTCTGTGATGTCATAGCCCAATCTGTGACCTCACAAAGCCCACTCTGTGATGTCACACAGCCCCTTGCTGACATCACAGCTGCTCTGTGCCTCCATGACACAGCCACAGAGGAGCTGCTGTGACACAGCCCCCTCTGAGACATGCCACAGCCCCTGCCAGTGCTGACCCCTTGTGAGCTCTGTCTGTGCCCTGCTGGTGTCCCTGAGGGGCCCTGGCAGTGCCCCAGCCCTGCTGGGCTGTGCACAGGAGCTGCTCCTGGCCAGAGCTGTCTCTCTGCAGCTCTGCTGCCCTTGCCAGGAACTGCCTCTGGGCCAGGAGCCCGGCCCAGCTCAGCAGCACAGACACAGCACAAGGACTTTAATGACCCTCTGGGGCTTTGGTGCCCTTTGCATCAGACTCAGTCCCTCAGAGTGTGCTCAAAGAACTTCTCAGGGACTCAAAAAGAGGCTGAAACAATGAAGTTTCTTGTACTTTAAAGAGATCCTTCTGAGGGACAGGACTGAGAAAGCGTCCCCAGGTTCCAGGTAGAGCAGAACACTGGTGGCAGTGATGACAGCTGGGGACAAGCAAGGCAAAGGTGTCTCTGGTGCTAAGCAAACCTGCGCCTCTGTCCCTGCAGGCTGTGGGCATCCCCCGGCTGCCCCACCTGGCTGGCCCCTTCCTTTGCTGACATCTCTGCCTCCTGCCTGCCTCTCCCTGCCCACACAAAGCCTTGGGCTGCTCCAGGCTCCTGCTGGGGCATGTGCTGCACCACAGCCCTGCCCTGGCAGGGAAATTCCTTTCTCTTGGTACCCACTCTGGGCCTCCCCAGCTGCCCTTGGTGCTATCATTATTATGTCTTCTTCAGGCTCATTCCTGCTATGAAGAAAAAGCTCCAGCCTCTCTGAAACTGCCCTTCAATCCCTCCCAGGCTATTCCTGTTCTGTCCTCAGTTTCTGTGACCATGGTCACAGGGGTTTTCAGGTGAAGGGAGAGACGAGAATGTTGACTCTGTGTTCAGAAGGCTTGATTTATTTTTTTATGATATATATATTACATTAAAACTATACTAAAACGAAAAAGAATGAAAGGTTTTCTCAGATGCTAACTAAGCTAAGAATAGAAAAGAAAAGAATGATAACAAAGGCAGCTCTCACGGACTCTGTCCGAGATAGCTCGGTCCTTGATTGGCTATTAATTATAAACATCCCAGATGGGCCAATCACAGGTGGACCTGTTGCATTCCACAGCAGTAGATAACCATTGTTTATATTCTGTCTCTGAGGCCTCTTCTCAGAAGGAAAAATCCAAAAGAAAGGATTTTTAGTGACAAGATGTCTGCAACAGGTTTCCTCACCCCGGAGCCCAGAGCCTGCAGACTGTCCTTGCTGGTTTTATGACAAGGCCTCCAAACCCCATCGTGGGAGATTTGTGGAAAAAACATAAGGTCTGTGAAAAAGGAAAAATTGTGGTCAGAGGTATTTTCTCCCAAAGTGACAGAACAAGGGTCAATATCTTTTAAACGAACAAGGGTGGATTTACCTTTGTTAGAAGGAGGAAATATTCTACAATTATGAAAGTGAAATGAAACTGCAACTGTTTTTCCAGAGAATTGGATTCCCCATCCCAGGAATTATCCAAGATCAGGAGCTTTGTGCAACCTGACCCAGTGAAACCCTCTGCCCTCCCCAGTGACAGAATTCCTGTTGTGTGGGTTCTCTCTGTGCTGGGTGCCCTCACAAGGCTTCTGGCCAGAATGTCTGCTGAGGGCAGCCAGGCTGCTGCAGGGGCAGTGACCTCACAGCCATCACCATGGCAGCCCTGTCCCCTGGGCCTGGCTCTCCCGTTTGCTCTGCCCCTGCCTTGGCTCTGCTGGCATGAAGAGTTTTGTCATTCATATCTTGTCCCCAAGGTGCTGGGGCCAATGGCTTCCCAGTCAGGCTCCAGGAGCACAAGTGGCTTTTCAGAGCCCAGGCAGGAATGAGCCCTGAGGCAGCAGCTCTGCAGTGGTGGCCACCAGGCCGGGCTGCCAAGGGAGGCTTCTGGCCATGGCCTGCAAGCAGCTGCTGCTGCCAAGGTGCCTTTGGTGCCTCAGGCTCTCCCTGGCACAGCTCCCAGCATGGCACTCTGCCCTTGTGCCCAAGGCCTTCCCTGTGCTGGGGCTGGCCTGGGGCTTTTCCTGCAGCGGGACCTGCCCTGCTGATGGCACAGGAAAGGCAGTTCCTGCTGGAGCAGGAGGTTCTGCCTGCAATGGCCTCCAACAGCTCCAGCAAGGCCCTGCTGACTTCAAAATTGCTGCCTAGAGCACAATATTCTAATAATTGTTATAGCTCCTGTACTGTGGAGTAAATAACTGTGCTAGTGATCTTTCCATCTGATCATGATCTGAATAAATCAGAGATGTATTTATACTAATTTATCTGGTATTCTATCATTAATCCTGTAGGAGAAATTGTGTTAAAGTTCAATTTCACCTGTCCAATGCTTTCGACCTTTGACCAAGTCAGGGGCAGGAATGTGATCCAGCCGCTGCCAGTCTCCTTTCTGAGAAGGAATTTGAGAAGTCTAGGGGTCCTGCAGAGGTTTGAGGATCCATGGTGGCTGTTGGCTGTCATTTCTCCATCTCACGTCTCAGCAGGAGTTCTCCAATAAAGAAATAAAGCTTTTGCCTGAAGCTCCCACTCTCCCCATGACAGGAACCCCTGTGAATGTCTGGGACATCCTGGCTCTTTGGCAGCGCGGGGACTCCTGGGATGTCACCATGGAGCCCCCATGAGTGCCTGTGACAGATTGGTGCCTTTGCAGCCCAAGGTGCCCTGGGATTTCACCATGGAATTGCTGTGACTGCCTCTGACCACAGAGCTCTTTACCATCCCCAGAAAGCCCTGGGAGGTCTCCATGGAGCCCCTGTCTCTGTGTGTGACATTCCAGCTGTGGAACAGCCTGGAGACTCTTGGAAAGTCCCCATGGAGCCCCTCTGAGGGCCTGTGACAAATCTGATCCTTAGCAGGCAGCCATCACCAGCCCCCTGTTGCTATCCTCAGTTTCCATGGCAACCATCACCAGACCCCCTGTTGCTATGGTCAGTCCCTTGGCAATTCCATGGAGACCCCATGCCAGGGGTGGTTGCCATGGAGACCAGCTCAGGCCTGGAGCCAGAGTTCTGTTGCCATGGCAACCATTGGCAGCCCCATCCCCAGGCTCATGGGATACCGGAAGCACAGAATTGGCTGAGCATGGAGGGACCCATCAGGATCCTCCAGTCCAACTGCTGGCCCTGCACAGGACACCCCAACAATGCCAGCCTGGTGGCAGCACTGGCCAAATGCTGCTGCAGCTCAGAGAGCCCTGGAGCTGGGACCCTGCCCTGGGTAGCCTGGCCAGAGCCCCAGCAGCCTCGAGGCAAAAACCTTTTCCTGACATCCAACCTGAGCCTGCCCTGACTCAGCTGCAGCCGTTCCCTCCACTCCTGTCCCTGGGCACCAGAGGGAAGAGGTTCCCACAGCTCCAGCCAGGGACCCGCTCCCAAGGCTGCTGCCATGGCCACCAGGGCTGGCACCAGCTGGGATGCTCGGTTTCCATGGGCTGTGCTTCAGGAATGGGATTCCCCAATTTCCTGCTCCCGCTAAAACCGCGCTGCCACTCGCTGCCCTCCCGCCTCCCATGGAAAGCACAAAAGGCAAAGATCCCAGGCTGGGATAAGAACAGTTAATTGGGAACAGCAACGAGATAAGGAACAAATGGAACAGAAAAAATATTGATAACAGAAGGGATAAATAAAGCTGTTTACAGGAAAAATTAAAACACAACTCACTGGGTCTGTCTGGCCACAATTTCCCCTGCCTGGAAAGGAGACCCTTCTCCTCACTGAGGGAAAGAGAGACTCCTTTTCCTGCCCCTGGCACTGACCTGAGGTGGGAGTGAATGTAATGACATGTCGATGGCCAGACCATCATGTTTTTCTATCCCACATCATGTCATCGGCACAGGCAGGAAAAGGGACAGGTGTCTTCCCAGCATGGATCACAGGGAACATGGATCACCCGGACTCTTCCCAATGTGGGTCCTCTAATGGGAGATGAAGCTAGAGTGTGCATGAAGTTCTTCCTGCAGCTGGGGCATTTGCAGGGCTTCCCTCACTGGTGGCTCCGTTGGTGTCTGGTCAAGTGAGAGCTGGTGGTGAAGCTCTTCCCACACTGGGGACACTCGTAGGGCCTCTCCCCAGTGTGGATGCGCCGGTGGGTGACGAGGGTGGAGTTTTGCTTGAAGCCCTTTCGACAGTCAGGGCAGCGGAAGGGCCTCTCCTTGGTGTGAATCCGCTGGTGGCAGAGGAGATCAGAGCTGGTCCGAAACCTCTTCTGACACTTGGGACACTCGTAGGGCCTCTCCCCAGTGTGGATGCGTTGGTGCCTGATGAGGGCAGAGCTGCAGCTGCAGCCCTTCCCACAGTCCCCACACTCGTAGGGCCATTCCCCAGTGTGGATCATCTGGTGGCGGATCAGGGTGCTGCTCTGCCTGAAGCTCTTCCCACACTCCAAGCACTTGTAGGGCTTCTCCCCATCATGAAGCTGCTCAGGACCACCAGCTCTGAGCTCTGGCTGAAGCTCTGTCCACCTTCCTGGCTCAGGGTGGGTCAGGATTTTTTTGGAGAGTGTTCGGAGCCAGCAGATCCCAGACTGGAGTCCCGGATATCTCCAGGCTCCCTAAGAGGAGCTTTTTCGGGGGCAGAGGAGCCGCGATTGCCCCTTGGGAGGGTCCTGGGGGGGCCACGTGGGGATGGCCCGGTACCGACGGGGCGGGACATTGGTTTTGGGGATCCCCGTGAGAGCCGGGGCTGTGGAACGGGGGACCCCAGGGCGGGGAGAGGGGAAGGGGCGATACCGGAGCTGGGGCACCCCCGGCAGCCCAGAGATGAGGCGGGGACGGGACCCCCTGACCCTGACAGGGGCGTGTCCTGGGGTGACTTCATGATGCTCGTGCCCCATCGGTCCCTTTAGCCCAGAAATGAGTTCTGCACCTTTAAGGCTGGTTCTGAGAGCCAAGGGGAGGAGGAAGAAGCTGCAATTTGTTTTCATACACTGCACTCACTCCTCCACATTCCGGCTCCTGGATGGACAGAGGGCAGGACAGAGCTCTCCTTTGCTTTTAGTTAGTTTTTAGCTCGCTGAGGCAGAGAAGTTGCCTGGACTGTTATTTTTCTTTTTCTTTGGAGCTGTTTGAACCTGCTCTGCACTGAACACACAGAACACCACTGGCAGCTCCTACCTGTGGCCCACTGGACCAGGCCTGGGCCGTGGCATTTCCAGTGCTGGAGGGACTGATAAGAGACTGATAAAAGACTGATAAGAGACTGAGTGAGCTGAGCTACAGCCCAGAGAGGGACTTTCTATGTTTGTCATCTGTTTTGGATTGGCAAGAGGTTTTATTGTTCTAAATTGTTCTTTGTTTGTGCTGGTGAATGCTTTCCCTGGTAAATAAACGTTTTTTCCACTTTTCTCCAAGGAAATATTTTCCCAAACTGGCTGGGAGTGGGGGGTGGGGGGCGGGTTTGCTGCTTGAATTTGCTTTTTAGAGGAAACCCCTTTTGGAGGTTTTCTCCCAAATTTGCCCTAAACCAGGGTGGGGTGGTGGGGTGAGGGGTGAGCCTTAAGTGGCTGGATTGAAGGGAGGCTGGTGAGGGCGAACCCAAAACCCCCCAGCATCCCTAAGCAGGACCCTGGAGAGGGGGGGATCCCCAGCAGCCCTTAGATGGGGGACCACCAGAACCCCAGAGGGATGAGACTGGACATAGGACACTCCTGGTGGCTTTTTTTTATTAAGTCTTGATTTTTGGAGGGTTTTATGTACATCAGGTGACTTCTAGAGATGGACTTGGGCAAGAGAAATCCCCAAAAAAAGGCATTCACACCCTGTTTTTCCAGAAACCAGGATTTTCCCCAAACCATCCCACAGTGACATCCCCCATGTCCTGCTCTGGGTGAGCTCAGTCCAAAACCTGACCCTGATCCTGGTCTCAATCTCACTCCATGTTCAGACACACTCACAGTTCTGTATTTAATCTCATCCCAGTGCCAGACTCATCTAGCCCCAGACCCAATCCCAACCCCAGCCCTAAAGCCAATCCAATGTCTAGCCTTAATCCCAATCCCAGCTCTAATCCAAATCTCAGCCCCAACTTCCATCCCAGACTCAATTCCAGCCCCTTCCTAAATCCTCAGCCCCAAACCAAATCCCAGGTTCAGCCATTCTGGGGCTTTGGGGGTGTCTCTGTCCCTGTGACCCCGATGACGTTTGGGTGGGGTCACAGCAGGGCTGAGAGGGACAGAGACCCCCCCGGCCTCCCCAGGGGTGAGAAGGTGGCAGAGCCCCCCCAGCCCCGAGCAGCCTCAGCAGTGAGAGGGACACAGAGCCCCTGGTGCCCAGCCCTGCACAGGCATTGCCTGAGGCCAGAGGGATGGAGACTCCCCGAGCATCCCCCAGGGCCAGGGGACAGAGAGTCCCGAGCATCCCCTGGGCTGAGAGGGACAGAGACTGCCCCGAGCACCCCCTGGCACAGGGGTGAGAGGGAGGGAGACCCCCCAGGCATTCCCTGGGTGAGAATGATGGAGACCCCTGGGGAATGGCCTGGGGTGACAGGGACAGGGACACCCCTGGGGAATGGCCTGGGGTGACAGGGACGGGGACACCCCTGGGGAATGGCCTGGGGTGACAGGGACAGGGACAAACCCTCCCAAGCCCCTCTCAAGCATCCCCCAGTCTGAGAGGCTCAGTGACCCCTTGAGCATTCCCTGGGCACTGGACAAAGTGAAGTTGTTTCTTGACAAAAATCAAACTTCAGCCTACAGAAAATGCCTTGAATTTGCTCTTCCCACAAGTCACTTGTGGTGGAAACGCAAACAAATCGCAAAATTTAATAAACTGACAGTAGAAGCGATTCTGTGGCAATTCCAAAATCCATTGGTCCTGCAGAGCTCCAGCTCAGCTGCTGGCACATTCCGATTTTTAATTTGGGTAGTGTTTGGGGTGAGGGTAGTAAGCTGGCCAAGCTGCAGGGGCCCCCTTTGATCTTCGAGGGGATCCCTGCCCACACCCTGTCACCACAGATGAGAAACACTCCCTTGGGAAGCACTCTGGGAAACGGAGAGGACTTAGATAATGTTTTGGCAGTATAATTGCACCAGTCAACAACATTGTATCTCTTATCATTTGGTGATATATCTTTTCTCACTATCATCTGTGGTTCAGGTTTCTCATGCCAATTTTGTTGGGGTGGCTCATAGAAAAAGTTGACACAAGAAGTCGCTTTGAGGAGCCCGGTAGGTCTAGTTCTTGGAGCTCCTGTGGTGCATGGGGTAAGATCTTCATCCACTCGTCCCAGGTGTCTACCAGGGTGGGCTTCTTACCTGCACAGGAATATTCATTTGGCAATAGGGGGATTCCCACCAGACATGTAGACAGCGGGTCTTTTGCACCTCCCATGGCCATGCAAAAGTTATCCTGCTTGAGAGATTTCCCCAGTGTGACCCATAGGTTTTCTGTTGGTTGTGGCACGACCCATCCAACCGCTCTTTGGATGCACAGGAGCACAGTGACGGTGGCAGCAGCTGTTAAGGTATTTCGGGGTGTCCTGGGAGTGGCCATCTGGTCCTCCAGTGAGTCAGGTATCGACTGTTCGAGCACTGATAGAAACATGAATGGTCAAGTTAGTTGTCACTGTAATTTTCTTCATTTTATCCCTATTGTAGGGAGAGCGAGGGATTGGCAATTGGGGCAGGTGGAGACAATTGCCTTGGCTTGGTCTTTGGAAATCTTAAATTGACGTACTAAAGCTGGAGCATTCTGAGGGAAGAATGCATGGCTTAGACGAAAGACATGTGGTGTTGAATGTTGAAAGACATGTGGTGCAGCAGGGGACATGTGGTTGACACTTGCTGCCATTGCTAACAAGTCTGCTCTCCGGTGGCCCTCAGTGATGTATCTTGGCAGTTCTGTGTGCGACCGGACGTGCAGGATGTGATAAGGTTGCTCTCTATGGGAGATGAACCAAATTAATTCAGAGAGCAAGCTGTAGAATTTTTTATTTTGGACTTCCTTGAGCAGGGCACGCTCTGCCCGCTCTGCTATCCCAGTGACATATGCAGAATCTGTGACTGAATTGAATGTTTGAAATGCCCTCACAGCTACAGCAAGTTCTGCAGTCTGGGGGGAACCTTCAACAACCTGGATATCAGACTCCCACTTCTGATAGTCCGGGTCCCTCCAGGTGAACACTGACTGGTGAGATTTGCCTGAACCGTCAGTGAACTCCGTGATAGAGTTTTTGAGTGGAGTTTTACTTTTATCTGATTTTGGGGCCAAATGCAGTGAATCTTTAAAAAGTCTGTGTTCAGGATAATGACTTGAAATTTTTGTGGGATAGCTGTTGAATGAAATTTGCAGATGTTCATTTGTTTGTAATAGAGAATCCAATTGTTCCAAAGTATAAGGGAGGTAAATGCACACCGGATCACAAGCTGCGAGGGTCCGGAGGCGATGTCGGCCTTTAATAATAAGTTTGGCTACATGTTCTGGTGGGTGGTAACTGTTTGATGTGGTTGGTGAGGCAGAAAAAGCCACTCGATGATGATGATGAGTGGGGTTTTTGAAGTATCATCCCACTGAAAGAGCAGCCCATGGAAGTTTGGGCACTTACCAAAAATACCGAGGCTGAGGGGAAGGGACCGGTCTGTCCGATGTGCCTGGCGGTGTTTGATGGCGCTGGCGACTCTCTCCAAAGCCTCCCAGGCTTCTGGCATTAATGACCGTGGGGAAGCCAGGTCGCCGTCTCCTCGTAGAAGGTCGAAGAGCGGTGCCAGATCTTCTGTGGTGAGGCCCAGGAGAGGACAGATCCATGTGATGACGCCACACAGCTGTTGCGTGTCTCTTAATGTCTGGGGGTGCTCGTTGATGGACAGAGTTTGAGGCACGATGGTCCTTCCTGTGATTAAAAACCCGAGGTACTTCCATGGGCTTGATAGCTGGATTTTTCCCTGAGCTATCTGAAACCCCACGCTTTCGACAGCTGCGACAGTCGTGGAAAGTGCTGCGTCTGAGTAAGACTTGGTGGAAGCACAGATTAGTACGTCGTCCATGTAATGTAGGTGTGAGACTCTGTCCGAAGTTTCTCTCATCTGCCTCACGATCGTCATTGGGGACCACTGAAGAAAAGCCCCTTGTGTGAAGTTTCTGGCCCTGTTGGAGAAAGTTACATGCCAAGGGCCCCGAGACCTGAGCACAGCTCCTGGCATTGCTAAGTTATTGTTCACAGGTGTGTTTGCTGTATGCTACACTGAACCCAATGAAAGGAAGAAGGGGGCCCCTTGCCTTTTTGCAACAATAGCCTTGGAAGTTGTCCCACCTCTCGGCCTGGCTGGACTTCTCCTGAGTTTTGGGTGGTCCCCCACAGAAGACCCCTCACTTGTCTTACAACTGCCATGAAAGACAGACTGAGATGTACAAGGCCTCTCCATCAAAGACCGAGACATGAAATCCCTATGTGAAAAGGCCCCCCCACACTCTTTCCAAGGACTGGCACTGAGACCCCTAACCTGGGGGAGGTGTGTGGGGGAGGCAAGCTAACCACAGCAAGATGGATGTTGCAGGTGCGAGCAGTGGACCAAGAAGACGATGGCTCTCACCCACTGCAGAGAACATGGACTGTGTGTACCCTTCTCTAAATACCATTTTTTCTCCCAAAAATACAATAGACTACCTTTGATTCAGTTTCAAGTTTTACCCCTTCCCCCATCAAAAAAAAGAGTATAATAAGAGTTCGGATGAACTGCAACCCTGAGATCTCCCCAGACGTGACCTGGTGAACTCCATTGGCTGGACATCAAAGGACTTCGCCGTTCTACGTTTGGTAGCTCTATACCTTCCTTTCTCTTCCTCCCTCTTTTTCCCTTTTCCCCAATTCCTTCCCAATGCGTTTTCTTGTGGTTATTCAATAAAGGTGCATTTGTTTTGATTATCACTGCAACCCCCTGTACCGTGTCGGTGTTTTTTGCACTCTTAGATCAACCCACGAACCATCACGAGACCCGTTCATAAGGATGGATCGTGACACTTGCATACATACTATAGAAACCTTCTATCAAACCTTAAAAATTCTCTACAAATTCATTTCCAACATTACTGGGTCTGGCACCGCCCAGATCTGGTGTTTGCTGCCACCTCTAGTGCCCAGATCTGGAAATTCCCTTGTTCCGGCAGAGCCAAGTCCCGCAATTTTCTGGTAAAGAAAGCCAAAATCTGGCAATTTCCCACTGCTGACACTGGCAATGCCAAGATCTGGTGTTTGCTGCCACCGCCCGTACCCCAGTCTGGACATACTTGGTTCAAAGACAGCCCAAGTGCAGCAGTTTTTTGGAAAAAGAAGACAAAACGCAGCAATTTCCTGGTGCCAAGACTGTCACCACCCAGACCTGGTCTTTGATGGCACCGCCCATGCCCAGATCTGAACATTTCCCTGTGCCACCACAGCCCAATTATAGCAATTTGCTGGCAAAGAAAGTCATACCCAGGAAAATACCTGGTGCCTACACTACTCCGATATCATGTGTGCTGACACCGCCAGTGCCCAGATCCGGAATTTTTCAGATGCCTGCACAGCACAATTCCAGCAGTTTGCTGGCACAGAAAGGTCACATTTGGCAATTTTCCAGTGCCAGCACATTCTCCACCAAGATCTGGTGTGCGCTGGAACTGCCAGTGCCCTCATCTGGCAATTTCCCAGTGCTGGCACAACCCAAATGCAGCAATTTTCTGGCAAAGAAAGCCCAAACCCGGCAGCTTCCTGGTGCTGCCACCAGCACCACTGTCTCTGTCTCTCTGGGAGCCTCTCAGGAACCCTGGGTCAGTCCCGAGTCGGCAGACACCGGGGGCAGCCCCGACACGGCCGACAGTGGGGAGACACTCTCTGTGCCCCGAGGGTACTGAGGGCACCTGGGCTGGCCGCCTGTGCAGCACAAGAGACACCAGAGACATCGGTAGAAGATAAAGGGCCGACTCTTAGCAGGGGTTAATCCAAGGTTTTATTCTAGGTATCCCAAAGGAGCCCCTACACCTCAGGGGCCTCCTGCCCAGAGCCCGGGAGATGTGCCAAGGTTACATTTAAAGGGAGGTGGAAACCCAAAGTAGATAACATTTGACTAACCAAGAAGTGACCCTAAGCGATGGGTACTGGGGGATAGACATTTAGGACAGCATATGGGGCAGGGCTTGGGGGGCTGACCCCTGGCCTCTGGCTGATCACTCAACATCCTGGACCGAAGCTTCTGGATGGAGGGGATGGGATGCTGAGTGATTGACAGAGAGCCAGGGTGGGGATTTGGGGATGATCTCAGCAAGGGCAAAGGATTACACAGGGAAAGGGAGGGGGGTACTATCTGGGATGAACCATTTGGGAAAAATACGGGGATACAAAACCAAATCTATTACAAAGTACTACAAAGTATAAAAACACACTACAACACACCACCCAGATCTGGTGCCTGCTGCGCAAGTGCCCAGATCCAGAAATTTCCCAGTGCTGGCACAGCCCAAGTCCAGCAATTTGCTGGCACAGAAAACCAAAATCTGGCAATTTCCTGATGCCAATACAGGCGCCCAGACCTGGTGTTTGCTGCCACTGCCAGTGCTCACATCTGGATATTTCCCCGTTCTGGCAGAGCCAAGTCCAGCAATTTTCGGCAAAGAAAGCCAAAATCTGGCAATTCCCTGCTACCGTCATTGGCAATGCCAAGATCCGGTGTTTGCTGGCACCACCAGTGCCCAGATGCGGGAATTTCCCGGTGCCGGCACAGCCCGAGTCGAGTGATTTTCTGGTAAAGAAAGCAAAAACCTTGCAAATACCTGGTGCTGGCCCCACCCAGATCTGGTGTTTGCTGGCACTGCCAGTGCTCAGATCCAGCAGTTTCCCAGTGGCAGCACAGCCCAAGTCCAGCAGTTTGCTGGCACAGAAAGACAAAACCCGGCAATTTTCTGGTGTCAGCACCGGCACCACCCAGATCTGCGGTTAGCTGGCACCGCCAGTGCCCAGATCTGGCAATTTCCCTGTGCCAGCACAACCCAAATGCAGCAATTGTCTGGCAAAGAAAGCCAAAAGCCGGCACCACCCAGATCTGGTGTGTTGGGGTTGGTTTAAAAGAAGAAGGAGACCTTGGCTTAAGGCCGTGGGATAACCCTCTTTAGTTGGGGTCAGCAGGAGCTCCCGCCCATAATCCTCTTGTTCAATTATGCAGACTGCTACTAGAAAGTTCTGAGTTATCTTTGCTACCGTTGGTTAATTTTACTGCAAAAATTGTAATATTCATAATCCTTCCTTCCTCTTGGATCCTTCCCTCAGATCCCACCTTAACCCCTCCCCATATATAAATGGATAAATATCCCTGCAGGACCCTGGACCCAGGCTTTTTTCTGCTTTGCTCTTGTTACTGTGCACGCCGTCCTGTTTGTTGTGTTTGCCTTCATTAAAGTTCTGTTTCCAGACAAGCAGATGAAAGCAGTCTCTCTCTGTAAAGTGGCCAGAGCTGGTTCTCAGAGAAACCACTGGCCAATGGTCTGGACGAGGACCAGAAGGTTTCACTGGTGTTTGCTGGCACCACCAGTGCCCAGATCTGGAAATTTCCCTATTCTGACACAGCCCAAGTGCAGCAGCAATTTACTGACACAGAAATCCAAAACCCGGCAACTTTCTGCTACTGGCTCTGGCACCGCCCACATCTTGTGTTTGCTGCGCCAGTACCCAGATTTGGAAATTTCCCGGTGCCAGCAGAGCCCAAATCCGGCAGATTTCTGTCGCTGCCAACGACACCACCCAGATCTGGTGTTTGCTGGCAGCGCCAACGCCCAGATCTGAAAACTTCCTGGTGCCAGCACAGCCCAAGTCCAGGGATTTGCTGGCACAGAAAGCCAAAAGTTGCAAATTTGCAGGTTCTGGCTCCACCACCATCCAGATCTGGTGTTTGCTGGGACTGACAGTGCCCAGATTTGGAAATTTCCCAGTGCCTTCACAGCCCAGGTCCAGCAATTTGGTTTTAGCTAGCTTAGGCAGAGAAGTTCCTGGGACTGTGACTTTCCTTTTTCTTGGAACTGTTTAAACCTGCTCTGGACTGAAAACCCAGAAAAACACCGGCACCTCACACCTGTGGCCCACCGAGGTCTGGGACGCTGCATTCCAGCACCAGAGGGACTTAGAAGAGACCGAGTGAGCCAACTACAACCCACAAAAAGCACCTTCTGAATTTGCCATCTCTTCAGCACTGTCAGAGGTTTTATTTAATATTATTCATTTTTCATGTTTGGGAATACTTTACTTGATAAATAAACTGGGTTTCTTTTCGCTTTTCTTGAGGGAAGTCTTTTCCTGAACTACTAGGGGGAGAGGCCACTTGAACTTGCTCTCTAGACGGACCCCTTTTGGAGGTTTCCTCCCAAAATTTGCCCTAAACCAGCACAAACAGTCACAATGGAAACTTCACCAGTAGCACAACACCCCAGCCCACCAGGAAAAGAAAGGACATGTAAAGTTCTCCAAACATTTGTCCTGCTTTGCTGCAAAAGTCCTGCTGCAGACACTGTGCAGTGTGGAAAGCCAAGAGAAGCTGCAGCTGGTGGCAAATCCTGGGACAGAAGCTTGACCTTGTTCTTCAGGAGAGATTCTTGGCAAGAGCAGACAGGAGAAGATTCCTGGAGAACTGAAACAGCTTTCCAGAAGGGAAATGAAAATGAAAGAAACAATCCAAGATCTTTTCCTCTATTTATTTCTATGCTCCCCTTTTCCATGTTGCACTACTTCTCCATCCCAGGAATTCCAGATGCACTGCACCTCTAAGATCGGTGGCTTAGTGATTTTTAGACCCTCTAAAATACCATCAGCCACACACAGTTTTCCTTCCCCTGTCTTTACTGGAAGGCAACACTGGAGATGTAAGTGCAGTGCTGGGCTCAGGTAGGAATCCTACCCCAAGGGAAGGTGTCCCGACAGTGTTTGACCCTCAGCCAGGCCAATGCAGAGCAGCAAGCGAGGGCATTGCTGTGCCAGTGTGCAGGAGTCAGGGCTCTGCACCTGGGCTCAAGGCTGCAAAGTTCCCGTGTTTGGACAGACTCAGGGGCTGTGCCCGGGGCGCGTGGGGCTCGAACGTGGGGCTCGTGGGGCGAGCGGGGAACGGACACGGGGACGAACGGCCCCGGTGCTTCAGTTGCAGCGGCGGCAGCGGCGGCAGCAGCAGCGGCGGCAGCGGCGGCAGCGGCGGCAGCAGCGGCAGAAGCAGCAAGAGCAGATTCGCATCACAATCTTTCTCTCTTTCTTGGTCTTTCTCTCTTTCTTTCTCTGTGTCTCTCTTTCCCGTTGTCGGGCACCCTCCTCCCGGGGTCCTTTGCCCGGCGTCCCTCTCCTCTCCCCGCCTCCCTCTCCTCTCCCCGCCTCCCCCTCCCCCTGCCGGGCCGGGCCATGCCCCCGGCCCGCCCCCGGCCCCGGGCGGGGCTGCCCCGTGCCCGGTCCCGCCCGTCCCGCCGCGGTCTCGCCTCCGCCCGGCTCTGGCCGTACTGGCGGTGGCGCTGCTGGGCGGGCATCAGTGCCTGGAGCTGGGGCGGCATCGCCGCCCTTTGCCTCGGCCTGGCCCAAGCCCGGCCCCGGCCCCGAGGCAGGCTCCAGCCCCGAGCCCGGCCCCGGCCCCGGCCCTGGCCCCGGCTCCTCCCGGGGCCCGCGGAGGACACAGGCGGCTCGGCCGCTGCCGCCGCCTCTGCTGCGGCTTCCCCGGCCCGAGCTCCAGCTCTCGGCAGCGCGGCCGCCGGCCCCGAGCCTCCCGTGCCGCGTTCCGAGGAGCGAACGCCTGGGCATGGCCGGCCCGGGGCGGCTGAGGGGCGCTCGGGGGCCGTTGCTGGCCCCGGGCCGAGCGCTGACAGCCGCGTCCCGCCCGCAGGGACGGCGCACGAGGCCCTGCAGGAGCGGCACTGCCTGGGTTCGCTGCTGGGGCGCGCTCCAGTCACAGCCATGGAGCACAGAGCCCCGACAGTGCCGAAGCTGGCCTGGCTGGAGGAAGAGGAGGAAGAAGTCCCTGGAGCTGCCCCAGCACAGGAGACTGAAGAGGTGGTGCCATTCCATCCACCGCAGGAGGGTGAGTGGCAGAGCTGGGCTGCAGGGCTGGAGCCTGCAGCCAACTTGGCCCCATCCCGTCCCGTCCCATCCCATTCCATCCCATCCCCTGGGCCATGCCCACGGACAGGACGGAAGAGGGGCCGGGCAGACACCCCGCAGGGGCCGTGCTCCATCCCCCTGGAGCATCCCGGGGCTCTCCCTGCCTGGGCAGCGCAGGGCTGGGCTGTGTTCTCCGGCCTCTCCCGCAGCCCCTCAGCTCTGGCTGCGCTTGCTCTTTGCCAGATGCAGCCCTGGAGCGCACAGAAGAGCAGGAACGCAGCCGTGGCCTCTTCCGCAGAACAGCGCAGGTACCTGCAGCCACCCCCACCTGGGCTGGGCCTGCTGTCCCTGCTCAGCCCAGCACCCTGCTCGGAGCACTCCATGCAACATCCCCGGCTTCTTGCCCTTCTCCTACAGCTCATTTGCGACTTCATCGGGAGCATTCGGCAGGGAGAGACCAGTGCCATGGGCACTGGGCTCACAGCACACTTGGAGCTCCTCAATCATGAGACCAGTGCCGCCCTGCTGGATTTGCTCCTGGAGAAGGGTGTTGCCAGGCCAGAACAAGTAAGCAGCTTGGGGCCAGGCTTCAATTCCCCCATGAGTCCCATGGCTTCCCCAGCTACGTCTGCTGGTCCCTGGGAGCCTTTGAGGCCATGGCAGTGCGCTGGCAGGGGAAGCACTTCTCTGGGGACGCTGGGGACATTGCTCCCTCTGGCAGCTTTCCAAGTCTCCCCGTGCCTTCTCCAGGTGCCCACCATGGTCAGGTACATTCACCGATGGCTCATGGCCAATGATTCTGCCGAGCACAGGCTGGACAAGGCCCTGCTGAATCTCACCAGAGAACACCCAGATGACGCAGTCCTGACGCTTCTGCGTGTGGCCCCGTCCTGTGACAGGTATGGGGCCCACCTGCCCAGAGGGCTCAGGCCTCCCCAGCCCATCAGCCTGTACAGCCTGCTGCAGGTGTCTGAGCAACAGAGAGTTCCAGGGCCCTCTGGCTGCTCCCTTTCCCAGCCCTGGCACGTCAGCCCCTGAGCCTGCTGCCATGCTCCCTTGCCGCCCCTCAGGGCTCTGTCCCCACAGGGCTGGGCTGCCTGGCTGCTGCTGGCCAGGGCCAGTGGGCAGAGGCAGAGCTGGCGCTCAGCCCGGGCCCATAGGGATGCCCAGGCCACAGTGCTGTGTCTGAGACCCCCCTGAGACAGAGCTCTAACCCCGCAGAGCTGCCATGGCCATGTGGAAGAGCATCATGTGCTCGCCCAGGACTGCGGAGCCAGTGCAGCTGATCCTCCTGGATGTGCTGGGGAGCTGGCCCAAGCACAGCCCGTGCACCTCCAATGGGGACGAAACGGGTGTCTTTGGCTTGGCTGTGAGTTTCTCTAACTGGCCTTTGCTGGCCCCAAGGCTGCCTCTCCAGCAGCTCTCCATCCCTCTTCCCCCACTGCATCTCCCTGCTGCAGGCGCTGGCCTGAAACCTGGCCCAGGGGCAGCTCCAGGCCCAGCAGGCCCCGTGCTCCCCCTGCCAAGGTCTCTGCGGGCCTCTCCCTGCCAAGCTCGGGCCCTGCCACACGGACACCTGGGCACTGAGCGCTCTCTCGGGGGGCTTTGTCCTTTGCAGGCAACCGTGGTGGTGTGGAAGATCCTGCAGGAGCCCCGTGTCCCACGTGTAGTGATGCTGTATTTCCCCCACCTCTTTGTGCATCTGCTCTTCCAAGTGTTCTTCAGCACAGAAGAGATGCCAGAGGAGGTCAATACCTTCTGGAAGGGATGCCAGCAAGAGCACGGCCTTGCCACCAGCCCCAACAGGTGCTCCATGCCAGTCCTCCTGTCCCTGCCATGTCCCTGGCCAGGAGCCAGTGCTGCCAGTGTGACCTGGGCTTTGCTGTGCACACAGGTTTGCAGTGCAGACCCTGAAGTCCCTGCTCTGCCTTTACCAGTGTGAGCACGTGGTGGTGTCAATGGAAGGCAAGCGTGGCTGGGACACGCTGCTCTGCGTTGATACCCACCACTATGCCGTGGCTCTGCTGGCCGGGTGAGCCCCCCCTTCTCCCCATTGCTCCTGGCATTTGTGCCCTGTGCCCGGGCTGTCCCACACGGTCCCCGTGGCTGTGGCCAAAGGGACAAGGGACAGCCAAGCAGACTGGAAAAGGCTGGGAAAGGAGGGTGCCCAGGAGCGGCCACATCTAAAAGGGCCCAGGTCCCCTAGCAGGGTGGTGGGGAAAGACAAGAAGCATGTGAGTCAGTGCTGGGAGAGGCTTCCCCCCACCCCGGCTCAGGGTCTTAGTGCCATTTTCCACCTTCCAGGGAGATGCGCCAAGCATCCAGGCCCTTGTGTAAAAGGATCTTATGCTGCCTCCTTGAGATGCTCAGCAAAGAGATGCCATACTGGGATTTCCCTGCCCTGGCATTCCTTGCGGAGGTGAGCCTGAAGACCAGCATGACCTGGCTGAGCTGCCTCCCGGCTCTCTGCCCTCTCGTCGCCACAGCCGCCTGGGACGGTGCCCGCACCCTGCACTCTGCCTGGGCCCAGCCCTGTGCGGCTCCGGGCTCCTGCCGGCCGGCTCGCCCGTCACTGGCCTGTGCCTTTCAGGTCCTCGAGAGCCTGGACTTGAGGGACTGCAGGGACAGCATCATGGATGTCTTGTCAAGGCACCTGCGGAGGGAGCGTGCGGACATTGGCAGCCAGCTTCTCAGGCTCCTCCTCCCTCCCAGGGACCATTCCCTGCTGGTGAGAAGGGGGCAGTGGCTGAAGCCCTGCAGGCAGCGTGGGGCTGGGCAACGCCGTCCTTGGCCTTGCCTGGCCTTTGGGCGCTGGGGCAGCTGCTCCCAGCTCTCCTGCTTCCCGCTTCAGCTGCCCAAGTGCTTTGGGACAGGCCTTTGGCCTCTGGGCCCTGCGGCAGCAGGATGGCATTTCACAAACTTGCCTTCCACGCAGGCCGAAAGAATGTGGAGCCTGACCGAAGGGCTTGTGGAGCTCCTGCAGGTCAGGGTGACCACCATGCTACTGGACTATCTGTTCCTGGATAATGGTGCCCGCATACCCAGCGCCATGGCCCTGCAGCTGGCTAAGGTGTTCCTGCCACTCTTTGACAACGTAAGGCTCTGTGCCCCCAGCCACGGCCACTGGCTGCTGCCCGGACAGTGTGTCCTGTGGAGATGCAGGCCTGTGCCACTGTGGGCCAGAATCAGCTGATGCTGAGCTCTTGCTGCCTTCCTGTTCTACAGGGTGATAGCCAGGTGCAGCAGCTCTCCATGACTGTCTTTCAAACGTTGATGTCTGCTGTAGAAGAAGAAGGAAAAACTCCCCTGATGACACAAGTGTGTCAGAGCCTGCTCCCACTCCTCTTCCACTGCCATGATGAGAAACTGCAAGTGGCAGAGGTGAGGACTCGTGGGCTGCTGCTGTCCCCCTGGAAGGGGGCTCAGCTGCCTCCTGCCCTGCGCCTGCTGGACCGCAGCCTCCTCCAGGCTGCGGCTCCTGTGCCCTGGGCTCTGGGGCCATCTCCGCGTCTCTGCTGCTCTCCAGACTTCTCAGGAAACGCTGCTTTGTGCGGTCAAGTTCCTGGAAAGGAAAGATCTTGAAAAAACTGTGAAGAAACAGAAACTCTCGAAGTTCGCTGAGCTCCTGGTAAGGACGGCCTGCAAGCCCCAGCCTCAGTCCGGAGAAGGCCCCTGAGGGCGGTGCTCAGACTGTGGGGCTGGCAGCTGTGCCCCTGCCCGCTGCTGCAGCCAGAGGCCACGCGGGCTCTTCTCCAGGCTCCCGTGGGCCCGGTGTTGCTGCGGGGTGGGCCGGCACCACGGCTCCCCGGGCAGCAGCCGGCGCTCTGCCCTCTCCCCTCGGGAGCCCTTGGCCAGTGGCTGCTGGCCGTGCTTCAGGGCTGTGCGGCCAGGGGAGGCCGGGGCTGGGCGCAGGCAGCGCCCGGCCCAGGGGCTGAGCCCGCGCCAACCCTTCCCTCCTGCCGCTCTCTGCAGCTGGCAGAGGACAGGAGCCGAGCGGCCGAGCACCTGCGCCGGGCCCTGCGCTACCTGGAGAGCCCGCAGGAGCCCCTGCGAGTGGCGGCCATCAGCTTCATGGGTGAGCCACAAGCCCGGGCTCCCTCCCCGGCCCGCTACAGCTCGGCCCCGGCCCCGCCTGCTGCCCCGGCAGCGCCAGCCGGGCCCGGCGCCGTGGAGCCCCGCCTGGCCTGGGCATTGCTGCTGCCGCCCTCTGGCAGCCGTGCCCTGGGGCGGCAGCGTGCGCCAAGGGCCGGGCTGAGCCCTGCCGGGCCAGCAGCCCGTGTGGCCGCAGCGCCGGCAGCGCCGCCGGCAGGGAGCTGTGCCGCTGGCGCCGTGACAGGCTCTGTGTTCACAGGCATGGCCGGGCGGCACCTGAGGGGGCAGCAGCAAGAGCTGCAGCTGATCTGCACTGGTGAGTGAGGGCAGCGGGCTGGCAGCAGGGGCTGCCAGGGGGAGAGCTGCAAGCCCTGCCCCGGCTGCGGAGGGCTCTGCTCCTGGGGTTAGAGCACACAGAGCTTTCAGGGCCACGTGGGCCATTGGTGGCCAGCAGCTTCGGGCTGATCCCCTTGCTCCCTGCTCCCTCCTGGCCATGGCAAGAGCCGGCTGGGATGGCCCTGGCAGGGGGCTCTCCTGGGCTCCCCGCAGATCCGGCTCTGACCGTGCCTCTGTTCCTCTCTCTTGCAGCCCTGGAACGCCTGACAGAGGACATGAGCAGTGCTGTGTCAGAGCTGGCACTTGAAACACTGCATGTCCTCCGGGCAATACAGCGTGGGCGATATTCCACCATCTGGAGGCTGCAAGATCAGCTGCGCAGGGCATGGAGGACTCGGCCTCGCCTGTCGAGGCTCGGCTGCCTGCTCTGCCGGGTGACTGAGGAGCAGAGCTGATCTGGGAGGCTGTCTTTGCTGGGGCAAGCTGAGCCAGGGGTAAGTTTCCTTTTCCTTAAGATTTTTCTTTTCTTCTTTTTCATTTTCTATCTCGATTGTAAATAAATCAATTCTAGAGAATATGTAATTATATATATTATTCGATATTATAGATTACTGTAAAGAAATCAATTCTAGAATGTGTTATGATACACAGACTGCCAGGAGCTTTTCTTTGCTGCCCAGGGTGTGCAGGGCAAGAGGCGGGAAAGGGTGAAAAGGGTGCTTGTGCTCAGCAGAACATCAGGCTGAGGGCTCCTGAGGCCCTGAGGTGGGCAAAGGGTGCATGTGCTCAGCAAGCTGCCCAGGTGTGCAGTGGGCAAGGGGAAATGGCCAGAAGCCCCTTGGCCTGTGGTGGTTCTGCTGAAGCCTTTGTGCTGCCCACAGAGCGGCTGGGCAGGGGCCAGAGCTGCGGGGATCCCTGCCAGAGCGGTGCCTGGAGATGGCCACAAGCCCTGTGCCAGGCAGGAAGCGCCCTCTGTGTCCTCCTGCCCGTCTGCTGCTGGCTGCATTGCTGAGGGCTCCCGGGTGCCCCTGGATGGGGCTGCTCTGGAGCTGCTGAGGAGCTGGGGCGCTGGTAAGCCCTGAGCAGTGGGGCTGTCAGAGGCCATAAGCAGCCCTTGTTTGCTTTGGGATCACCGTGATTTTGGGGGGCAGTGCAGGTGGGAAGAGAGAAAGTGTGGGCTTCCCTCAGCCATGGCTGGGTTTTTCCCTACCATGTAGGAGTTGGGCCTTCCTCAAGGCCCTGACAGAGATAAGAGTTTTTCCCGTTTTGCTTGTTTTCCCTTTTTGCATCTAATCTCTTTTCAAGAATGTGTTGTTTGTTTTTCCAGAGGAAGCGTTCTAGGTGGTCCAGAGTGGATGGGGAAGTGCTTGGGAGCAGCTGTGGCGTGGTGGCCTTGGAGAAGGCTGAGGCCATGGTTTGGGAGCAGCTTTTCTTGCAGCCGTGGCTGGCGTGAGGTGGGTCCCTGTGTGCTTGGCAGGGTGGGATCAGAGCTTTTGGGAGATGGCAGCGAGCACAGGAGCATCCTGCTCTGGGCAGCTGCTGAGGGCTGGATGTGCCGTGGCTGGCTGCAGGCTGGGCACATGTCCTGCCCTCCTGCTCTGCTGCCAAAGGCAGCAGGGATGGGCAGCTCTGGGCACAGCTCTGGGCACAGCCAGCACGGCCTGGGCACCGCAGGCCTTGGCACAAGGGCACAGGAGCCCTCAGCTGACGGGCACTTTCTGCTTTCTCTCCTTGCAGCCGGGCTCTGCAGCTGCTGTGGCTGCTCTGGGCTCTGCCAGGGCTCTGCTGGGCTCAGCCCTGGGCCCAGCTGGGCTGGCTCTGCCCTCACATTACTCTGACAGCTTTGCATCAGACGAGCCCGTTGCGAGCACAGCGCCTGAGCTTTCTGCTTTGGCAGCTGAGTGAGACTCTGCTGCAGGCCCAGAGATTGCAGCTGGGGACACACATCCAATTGGCAAGAACCCAAACTCTCCACAGTCCCAGCTGAACGCCTGGATCTGTACAGGCTTTTTTGTCTGTCCCATTCTTCCTTCTTGATTGGCTGGAATTGTGCAATTGCACTTTCTTCCTCCTCTAGCAGTGCCACGAATGGGCCAAAGCTGGCGAGTGGGCCGTGTTCCTGAGGCAGTGCAGCTGGTGCATGGAGAATTGCCCTTCTGCACTGCCAAACCAGAGCAAAAAGCGCTAAGTGGGACTTTGTGTCTTTAAGAAATCCCTGACAGTTTCAAAGGGAATGTGCAGCTCATTCACAGGCTGAGAAGGAAGGGCATCTTCTAAAAGATTTGGGCTTTGACAGAGTTTCCATTCCTAGTCCTGCTTGGAGCTGGAAGGGCACAAAGCAATTTCCTCTTGCTTTGAGCACAATTTCAAATGGCAATGTTGGAAACAAAGCCCAAAAACTTTAAAAAGGGTGCTGAAGTCAGCAAGATGGATCCATGGCATCAGCACATTTACAATGTAAATAACTGAGTTCCCTTTTAAAAAAGATCATTTACCTCTTTAATGCAAGTTTCAGAAGTTTTTCACTAACACTTGGGTTTTGTTTTCATCTTTAACATTTTATATAGTTTTTTTTCTTTTTCCTTTTATTCCTGTAAATAGAAAACATGTCCTACAGAAGGAATGTCCTTTGCTCCTGGTTCCCGTGTGGAGCAGCTCCCTTCCTGCTGGCTGAGCTGCTCAGGCAGAGCCCGGCAGCCCCTGGCCCTGCAGGGCTGAGGCTTTTCCCCGTTGCTGGGCACAGACTGATGGAGCAGCACTGCTGAACACGGGCACACAGAGGGCCCAGCAGCAGCTGCCTTTGGCCACCTGAGGCTCCAAGGCCCAAACTCTGAGCAGCCAGGGCTGGAAGAGACTGGCAGCATCTGACCCCTGACTCTGGGCCAGGGCTGCACAAATGACCCCACAGCAGCAGCAGCAGCAGCAGCAGCAGCAGATGGAGCTGACTTTCAGCACAGCCCTGCCCCTGTTCCCTCCCGTGTGCAGCGGTGTCACAGCAGCCTGAGGCACCTGGGAGCCCCCAGAGCCAGCAGGGACTTGAGATGGCAGCCCTGGGCTCCTGGAGGCTGTGCAAGGAACGGAGCTGGGCACTCCCTGTCCATGGGGAGCTTGCAGATGGAAAAGGCTGCTGTGCCCAGGCAGCTCCAAGGGCACAGAAAGGAGGGTCTGGAGCACTGGATCTGGGCCAGTGCCACAGTCCTGGGCAGCAGCCAGCCAGCCCTGGGGGAACAGAGGGCACAGCAAGAGGGACAGAAGCAGGCAAGGGCAGAGACTGGAGGAAGCCAGAGCCAGGAGCAGGAACAGCTGCTCCATTGCACTCCTGGAGAAAGCTCTTGGCTGCTTCAAAGCGCTGAAAGGCGTGAAGGGCAGAGAGGAGGCCACAGCAAACAATGCTCCTGTTTGCACAGCCTCCCCTCTCCGTGTCCCAGAAGGAATTGGATGGACTGTGTTCTTCTCTCCAAGTGGTCTCGTTCAGCATGAGCAGCTCAGCACCAGGAGCTGAAGGAGCTGAAGCCTCAGGCCACAGGAGCTGGGCAAGAGGAGACTTTCTGAGCAAATGAATGCTGCTAACATGGACCCAGCTGAATGCAGTGGATGTCATCATGGAATCACAGAATCCTTTCTGTTGGAAAAGCCCTCTGAGCTCACCCAGTGCAGCCGCTCAGCCAGCAGTGCCAAGCCCAGCACTAAAGCACGTCCCTGAAGTGCCAAGGCCTGGACACCAGCCCTGAGTGAGGCCTGGACAGCAGGCCCTGAGCCAAAGGTGGCCTCTGGATGAACCTTCCAAGCAAAGGTTATCTTTGTATCTGCTCCCTAATGAAATATGCATGGTCATTAGCACTGTGATAGATGTAGCCACTACTTAGTGAAACATGGATGGACCTTTGTGTATTTAGAAGCTGGACAAGGCCATGAAATCTGACATCTGGCCTTGTGTGGGGCTGAAGGATCAAAGTCAGCTGCCTTGGCTCCTCCTTGAGGCCTGGCCAGGCTTTGGGAGGGAGCCAAGGAGAGGATGAAAGCAGATGTTGACACACTAGCAGTGCTGTCAGTTTGTCCATTCAGCACTGTCAGAGCTGGGCCCTCTCCCAGCGGGGTTGGAGCCTCACCTGTGGCTGGAGGCACCTGCAGGAATTGCCAGTGCCCAGGAGTGGCTCTGCAGCCCTTGGCTGTGACAGCTTTCTGTGCCATCAGAAATTCCCAGATGGGAAGCCCTTCCCTGGAGTTCCCTGGCTCTGGAGTGGGCTGAGGTGGGAGCCCGGTGGGAGCAGTGGGGCAGTCGGGTAAAAGAGGCTGCAGCCCTGGATGGCCTCAAATGCATCCAAAAATTGCACATGGAAAAGGAAAAGAACTTGTGGTTTGGGCAGACAAAGATGAATTTGTTAAGAGTCCAATGGAAACAGCACCTTCGGAAGGAACAATTATTGTTGGAATGCTCCCACATGGAGCAAGAGAAGAAGGTTTTAATCTTGAGCTCAGCTGCATTTGTGCCAGTGAAATATCAATATACTAAATAACTATATTTATTTATTGTATAAGACCTTAATATATGTATATATGTATTTGTATATTTGTATATTTATATATATTATATATATTATATATATATATATGTCTGTATCTATCTGTCTATATATATATCAAATGTATATCTACATATGAAATAATAATAATGTGAAATAGTGCTGACAATACTAATTTGGTAGCTTTGGCTGCTCAGGGATGTAACTCTAAATACCCTACAGAACAGGATTGGCCAGGGCCCTACTGTCAGTGGTCAACGTTGTGAGATTGTAGACAATGAAAAAAGGAGGAAGGGATGAAATTGGCTATTTTCCCAGGGTTTGCTGATACTGTGATGCAGAGTGCTTTGTCTGTTGCTGTGAAAAATACAGTGATGAAGCCTGCAGGGTTTTTCATGCACCAGACTATGCACAAGCTGCAGGATTGGTTGCACGGGTGAAGGGGTTGTTAAAAGAGCAGTTGAAAAAATGAGGAGATGGGAACCTTTGCCCATGGAGAACCCATCTCCCAGATGTGCTCCATGCCCTTAACAATGGCCCACGGGGGAAATGGAAACCCCCTGGCTGTGCATGGCTGCCCCCAATTTGCAAATCCAACCATGGGCAATGAGACTTGGACTGCCTGGGAAATTGTTCTGGCTGTGATGGCCCCTGGCAGGACCAGCCCAGAGGCTGCAGGGCTGGGCCTTCATGCATTGGAATTAATGAGGAGAAATTCAAAGCAAATGTGAGCTATCAGTACTGAAACAGGAATTCAGATTCCTCCAGGACACTTTGCTTTGGTAACTGCTCCCTTGGAGCTTGGCCTTGCAAAGTGTTCATGTCATGGCAGGAGGAATTGATGCAGAATATCCAGGAGAAATTACAGTAATTCTGTTAAACAATAGTGAACAAGATTGGATTATTCAACCCCATGACAGGGTAGCACAATTATTGATATTGCAATTTTAGGAACGATTGTGAAAAAAGGAGCTCCAGCTCCAATCACCACCATTTGTGGAGATAAAGGGTTTGGATGCAGCAGCCCTAATAATGGAGCCAGAGTGTGGGTCTGGAGGCCAAATGGCCCTCCCGAGGCAGCTGAAGGAGCAGCTCCTGGGAAAGACAACTCTGAGTCCTGAAACCTGGGCAGGAACAATGGGGATGTGTCCCTGCAGCCAAGTGTTCTGTGTGAGAACAAGTAGATCTGACAGGATATTGTTTTACACATGCTGCCAGACCAAATCTCCCTGTTTGCCCCAAGGGCCCCTTTGGCAAATGCTCTGATCCACGGGGCTCCATGGGAAGGCTGCTGTGACACTGAGGGACTTGCACAGGAATTGCATCCAGGAGCCCGGGTGCCCCTCAGGGACTGGGACCCGGCCCCTTCCAGCCCGAGGGGAAAGGGCCCCCCCAGGCCTTGTTAGCCACAGACAGCATGGTAAAGCTGAACAGCAAAGGGCCTGGGGGCATTATTCTGGAATTAAAAAGGTGCCAGCTCCATGGACAACGGAATTCTTGTTCCTAACTCCAATGAGATTGAGAAAAAAGAATGAAGAACGGTGTCACTAAACTACTACTGATGTCTGTAAGTTGTACCTTGATAGTCAGCCAGAATCTTTGTCTGCCACAAACACCTCAAGTGTTTGACCAAGGGGTTAGTCATCAAAATGTAATGATGAGTTCTGAAGGATTGCTGAGCTTCTTTTGTAATTCTTTGCTAATGATGATGTGCTTTGTTGAGCTTATCCTTTTGTAATTCTTTGCAGCTGTGCATGATATAAATGCCACAATTCCTTCAGTTGGTGTCTGTGTCTTTGGTAGTGACCCTGCCCACTGGAGAAACAGGGCCCCCTCTTGCCTAAGTGTTACCTGGGAAGGCAAAAAGCCTCCCTCCAAAATTCCCCCTTCCTCCTTGTTCCCCCCCTTCATACCCTGAGCATGATGTGCTCTGGTCTGGGCTGTGCCCGGGGTCAGTTGGGGTCACCTGTCCTGGCTGTGTCCCCTGCCAAGCTCCCCCGCAGCCCCAGCCCCTCCCCAGCGTGGCTGGACGAGGGGCAGGACAGGCCTTGGCTGTGCTGCAGCTCAGCAAGAACAAAACCATCTCTGCGTGCTCAGCGCTGTGCTCAGCACCCGGCCCAGCAGTGTCTCAGTGCCAGGGGCTGTGCCCTCAGTGCCTGCCAGGGCTTTCCATGGCAACTGCCAGGCCAGGTGACCCAGGTGCCCCCCCAGTGCCGGTTGCCATGGAAACAGTGCCCAGCGCTGCCCCTTTCTGTCCTGCTGACCTGGCCTTTGGCCCTGGCAGTGCCCTTGGCTGCTGGTTCCTGGTGCCCGAGCGGCCAGCGCGGCACAGGGCAGGTGGCCATGGCACAGCCCCAGCAAGGGATCCCCTCTGGCCCTGGGCACTGACACCAGCCCTGAGCAAGGTCCGGCTCCGGGCATTGGTTGCCTTGGCACCAATCTAAGGAACGGGTCCCCGTGGCCGTTGCCATGGCACCTGGTGGCACCAACGAGTGTCACTGCAATTGTACCTGGAACAGCCCTGGCACCGCTTTGTCCTCAGGGTTGCCATGGCAGCCCAGGGCAGCAGCAGCTCTGCAGGCAAGGGGCCATGGACCCTGGCTGCAGAAATGGCTCCTTGGGCTGGTTTCCAAGGAAACCTGAACTGATGGCGGTTGCCATGGCACCCAAAGCCAGCAGTGGGGTCCCTGCAGTGTCCATGGCAACAGCCCCTTGCAATGGCCCACTGCCTGTTGGGATGATGATCCACCCTCACAGCTGGCCCAGGCAGGTCTGGAGTGCTCTTGGTGGCACCTTGGGCTTGGCACACACTTGAGGAGGATGTCTGTTTGCAATGGGGAAACTCAGGAGTTTTAGATTGCTTGAAAAAATTAAAAAGTCAAAATCCCTCTTCAGCTGAGTGAAGCCAGTTCACCAAGCAAAGCAGGTCCTAGGTGAGTGAGGAGAGACAGGATGGGGTTGGGGAATGTGGAGCAAGGTTGTCCACACTGATCAGACCTCAAGGCACAGCTTCTCTGACTAAGTCAGACTTCCTCAAGAGTGTCCCTGGGTCAGTATAAGTCACTGAATGCTGCAATCCCCTCTTGTATACTAAGAAAAGTAATAAAGGACACTATAAAATATGATACATATTTCCTAGAAGCTCTTTGAAATATTTTTCCATACCTGCAGCAGGAAAGCTTCCTAACGAACTGCCCCAGAGCAGAGGGAAATCAATGCAGAGCCATGGTTTGTTAGGACTATCTTGGTCCTAATGAGCCCTGTAGTGCATTTGAAGCTGAGCCCTGGAACCTCAGGGCCTGAGAGGAGATTGCAAAAACCTTTCCAGGAGTGAAAGTCAGAGGAAAAACCCCAAAGTATCTCAAAGCATGAATGGGTCCCACTGAGGTCAACACAGGCTCCTCATGGACTCCTTGGAGGAGAGAATTGGAGGCCAGGATTACACAAAAACCTCTCAAAGACTCAGAGTGAAAAGGAACATCCAGAGTACCTTAAAAACCTTGAGTATCTCAAAGTATTAATGAGCCCCACTGAGTGTCAGTACAAAGCTCTCAAGGGACTCATTAAAGCAGATAATTGGGACCATGATTGCACAAACCTCTCACAGAGTCGGTATCAAAAGGAAAAAACAAAATACCTTAAAATAACTGAAGTAGCCTGAAGTATTAATGAGCCCCACTGAGTGTTGTTACTGACAAAGCCTCTCCAGGGACTAATTACAGCAGGTAATTGGAGGCCATGATTGCACAAACCTCTCAGAGATTCCAAGGCAAAAGCCAAACCCAAAGTCCTTTGAAAATCCTGCAGATCCTGCAGGGAGCATGAAGGAGCCCCCAGGGCCATTGCTGAGCAAGGCTCCCCAGGGACTCCTTGCAGCAGATCCTTGAGGCCACTGGGATGTGGGCTAGGGGGGGATGCTGAGGGCAGCACAAGGGGCTGACAGTGCCCAGCCTGGCTGGGGCTGGGCCAGGAGGCCCCAGGGCCTCAGGACAAGGTGTCTCCTCCCAGCCCTTGGTGGCACAGACCCTGCTGTGCCCCAGGGCACCAAGACTTGGCTTCTCCTTGTCCCCACCTGTCATCACTGCCTGCAGTTCTCTGCTCTGCCTGGGGCCTGGGGACACTTGCTCAGTTGTGTCCCTCTCTGCGACCCATTAAAAGTCCAAGAAAGTTTGGAGTTGGATTCCTGCCTTGGAGTTCTGGAGATGTTTCTTCAGCTCCCTCTCAGGGACTGATGTCCAGGGCCTGAGCACAAAGCCCCAGAGGCTGATTAAAGTCCTTGTGCTGTGTCTGTGCTGCTGAGCTGGGCTGGGCTCCTGGCACAGAGGCAGCTCCTGCTCACCAAGAAGAGCTTCAAAAGCACATTTCTCTGGATGAGCAGCTCTTGTGCCAGCCCAGCAGGGCTGGGGCACTGCCTGCAGCCAGCCCGGGCACAGCCCAGAGGCACAGAGAGCTTCAATCAGTCAGGGCTGGGAAGGGGCTGAGAAGTGCCTGGGGCACAATCACTGCCAGCCCTTGGCACAGGAACCTCTGGCTGCAGGACAATGCAGCTGCAGCTCCTGGAGCCATCTCCTCAAGCTGGAACATGCCAATGCCTGCAGAGCCTGTGAGTACATTCTCTGCTTGTCTCTTGTGCAGAGCAGCCAGGGCTGCCCAGGGCTGTCCTGCAGAGCAGGGTCCTGCAGCCCAGGGCGCTGTGCTGGGGCAGGGACTCTGCTGCCTGCCAGGGACAGCTCTCAGCCA
Organism: Agelaius phoeniceus; assembly: GCF_051311805.1. NCBI lineage: Eukaryota > Metazoa > Chordata > Aves > Passeriformes > Icteridae > Agelaius > Agelaius phoeniceus. Next base: position 2,018,596 of record NW_027509877.1, on the reverse strand, counting down.
GCCCTGGCAGCTGCTCCCAGCACTGGGGGACAAGATCTGGGTGGCAGGAGACAGCTGGTGAGGCTTGGAAGTGTTCTCCTTGTGTGGGGAGGATGCTGCATTGTTCAGAATTGCTCCCAGCATGGCATTTAACTGCAGAACATTTCCAAGTAGGTTATTCAGGGAGCACAGTGAGTCAGGGGCTGCATAAAAGGGAAAATCCTTCTTTTTTAATCTACTGCTCTAGGTTGCCTGGATGGGAAATTGCAGATAGATATTAATCTCTCTGTTCACGATGATATTAAAAAAAAAACAAACCAAAATCTCCCATATCTCTATAAACCAGGCACTTAAGTAAATCAGCAAAGGACCCCTCAGAGGCAACATCAGTTTTGCTTTTCCAGCCTCCTCAGGGTTGCTCTGACATTGCCATCAGAGCCTGCAGAGCCAGAGCTGCCCCTCGGCAGTGCCTGAGCTGGGAGGGCTCTGCAGGGCAGAGCTGAGCCCCCAGGGCTGGGCTGGGCTCTGGCAGCACTGGCAGGGCCCAGCCCTGGGCACAGGGAAGCAGCTGCTGGCAGGGACAGCTCCAGGCAGCAGAGCCCTGGGCAGGCAGTGGGGGGAAAGTGCCCCCAGGCTGTGCTGGGATAGTTCAAGTCCTCTCCAAACCCAACTATTCCATGATTACTTTTTTTACAGATCCCCATGCTAAGGCACCAGCAAATGTCCAACAGCAGCTCCATCAGGCACTTCCTCCTGCTGGCATTGGCAGACACGCGGCAGCTGAAGCTCCTGCACTTCTGCCTCTTGCTGGGCATCTCCCTGGCTGCCCTCCTGGGCAACGGCCTCATCATCAGCGCCGTAGCCTGCGGCCACCACCTGCACACGCCCATGTTCTTCTTCCTGCTCAACCTGGCCCTCACTGACCTGGGCTCCATCTGCACCACTGTCCCCAAAGCCATGCACAATTCCCTCTGGGACACCAGCAACATCTCCTACACTGGATGTGCTGCTCAGCTCTTTTTCTTTCTGTTCTTCATTTCAACAGAGTATTTCCTCCTGACCATCATGTGCTACAACCGCTACGTGTCCATCTGCAAACCCCTGCACTACGGGACCCTCCTGGGCAGCAGAGCTTGTGCCCACATGGCAGCAGCTGCCTGGGCCAGTGCCTTTCTCAATGCTCTCATGCACACAGCCAATACATTTTCCCTGCCCCTGTGCCATGGCAATGCCCTGGGCCAATTCTTATGTGATGTGCCCCCGATCCTCAAGCTCTCCTGCTCACACGCCAATCTCAGGAAAATTGGACTCATTGTGGTTAGCCTTTGTTTATCATTTGGCTGTTTTGTGTTCATTGTTTTCTCCTATGTGCAGATCTTCAGGGCTGTGCTGAGGATCCCCTCTGAGCAGGGACGGCACAAAGCGTTTTCCACCTGCCTCCCTCACCTGGCCGTGGTGTCCCTGTTTGTCAGCACTGCCTCATTTTCCTATGTGAAGCCCCCCTCCATGTCCTCCCCATCGCTGGATCTGGCCCTGTCAGTTCTGTATTCGGTGGTGCCTCCAGCCCTGAACCCCCTCATCTACAGCCTGAGGAACCAGGAGCTCAAGGCTGCAGTGTGGAGACTGATGACTGGATGATTTTGGAAACATTAAGGTGCTGGCCAATTTCTGCAAATCACTTGTAATAAAAGTTGGTTTTGATACTTGTTGGTTTCATTTTGGAGGTTCTTTTTCTTTGTTTTACTTTATTAATCTTATCTGATACTGTTAGATTGGATGTGACCTACACACACGTGATTAGGATCAAAGAAGAAAATGTTTTTATATTTCATGTTCTCTAGTTTATATACTTTTAAGAAAACATCATTTTAAGTCATTAATTACATCACAATAACTTATTATATTAATTAGAACAAAGCTATTAGTATCAATATAATTGGCAAAAGTTTTACAGAAATTTAATAAGCTATGCATACACATTTACTTATGCATCTAATCTACCTAACAAAAATCTACATGTATCTTTTCTAATCTATTCCCATGCTAATGCCTTGTCTTCTTTCTTGCTATGGATACAATCTAAAATCATCAATTGTTATTTCATCTATTAACTCAGCTTTGCTTGTAAGTTAGCTGTCAAGCCTAACTATATGGTCCACAGAGAAATGTCAATGTTTCTGCCATTTCCCCTTTTGTTTCTCTCCACCATCCCTGTGCCCACAGACTGTGTCAATGAGGGGCTGCACTCTTGGTGGCTTTAAATGAACTAAAGGATCTCCCAGCAGAGTTTTCTGCAGAGATGCCCTTGTGTTCCCTTCTGTAGAGCTGCAGCAGCAATGTCTGTGTGCAGAGCTGGGGCAGATCAGTGCTGGCCCAGCAGCTGTGCCCAGCAGCAGCAGCACTTGGTGTTGCCAGTGCTGCTGCCGTGGCCCTGCCCCGCTGCCCTGGTGGCCCTGGTGTTGCTGCAGGGCCTGAGTGCTCTCGGGGCCGGGCACAGCCCTGGGGGTGGCAGTGCCGGGGCTGCAGCAGGGACAGGCCATGTAATATAAATCACCTTTGATGATTCCTTTGGGTTTGGTTCTGGGTTTGTTCTTTTTTTCACCATGTTTGATTTATTTAATATTGTCCACAAAGAAAAGCCATTGGTTTTGCCAGTTCTCATTTTGTTTCTCTCCATCTTCCCTGTGGCCACAGTCTGTGTCGGTGAGGGGCTGCACTCCGTGTGGCTTGAAAGAAACTAAAGGATCTCCCAGCAAAGTTTTTTTCCAGAGATGCCCTTGTGTTCCCTTCTCTGGAGCTGCAGCAGCAATGTCTGTGTGCAGAGCTGGGGGCAGATCAGTGCTGGCACAGCAGCTGTGCTCCTGCTGGCCACACTATTCCTGAGCCAGGCCAGGAGCCATTGGCCTTCTTGGCCACCTGGGCACACTGCTGCCTCATGTCCAGCCTGCTGTCCATCAGTCCCTGCAGGTCCCTTTCTGCCTGGCTGCTGTCCTGGAACTCTGTCCCCAGCCTGTAGCACTGGGGCCAAATATCAGGCACTTGGATTTGTTAAACCTCACCTTGTTGGATTCCGCCCCTGGATTCAGCCTGTCCAAGTCACTGTGCAGAGCCCTCCAACCCTCCAGCAGATCAACACTCACATCCAGCTTGGTGACATTTGCGAAGATGTCCTTGGTTCCATGGGACCCCTCAGGGTCACAATGGCCTCTTGGTTACACCAGGCCCTGCACTGTCACACTGGTCTCCTTGGCTCCATGGGGCCTCAAAATGTGACAATGGTCCCCTTGGTTCCATGGGGCCCCAGGGTGTCACAATGGCCCCATGGTCACATGAGGTCCCACACTGTCACCATGGTCTCTGTGGTTCCACAAGTCCCCTCTGTGTCACAATGGACTCCTTGTTTCCACCAGGCCACACAGTGTCACAGCATTATTCCAGATCCCTTGAGGCCCCATCGTGTCACAGTGTCCCCTTGGTTACACAGGATCCTGCAGTGTCACAGTGTCCCCTTGGTTTTTCAGTGTCAAAATGGTGAAACCCCTTGGTTACACGAGGCCCTGCAGTGTCACAATGGCCTCTGTGGTTCCACGAGGGCCCAGAGTGTCACGGGGCACTCCCTGGTTCCTTTTTGCCCCAGAGCACCACCATGGACCCCTGGTTCTGTGGGGATGCACAGTGTCACCATGGTCCTCTTAGTTCCACGAGGCCCTGCAGTGTCACAATGGCCCCAGAGTGTCCCAATCATCACAGAATGACAGAATCAAATAGGCTGGAAAAGACCTTTGGGATCATCAAGTCCAACCAATGCCCTAATACTGCCTTGTCACCCAGACCATGCCACTGAGTGCCACTGGAGAGGGACAGTGACTCTGCCACCTCTCCCCTGGCCAGCCCATTCCAGTTCCCACTCACCCTTTCTGTGAAGAACTCCTTCCTATTGTCCAGCCTGAGCCTCCCCTGGTGCAGCTTAAGGCTGGGTCTTCTTGTCCTGCCCTGCAGCAGATCCACACTCACACCCAGCTTGGTGCCATCTGCAGTTTGTGAATGCTGGACTCGATCCCCTCACCCAGATCATCAGTGAAGATATTAAACAGGACTGGGCCCAGCACAGATCCCTGGGGACAGCACCAGTGCCTGGATACCAGCTGGGTGCAGCACCATCCCCACCACTCTCTGGGCCCAGCCTCCAGCCAGCTCTTAAATCTCTCAGCCAGGAGGGAACCTGCCCAAGCCGTGGGCTGCAGCTTTTCCAGGGAATGCTGTCAGAGACAGTGTCAAAGGCTCTGCTGGAGTCCAGGCACACAACATCCACAGCCTTTCCCACATCCACAGGTGGGTCACCTGGGCATAAAAGGAGACCAGGTTGGTCAGGCAGGACCTGCCACCCCTAAATCCACGCTGGCTGGCTCTGATCCCTGGGCCATCCTGTGGGTGCCCTGTGATGGCACTCAAGGTGATCTGTTCCATAACCTTGCCGGGCACCCAGGTCAGGCTGACAGGCCTGGAGTTCCCCAGCTCCTCCTTCCAGCCCTTCCTGGGGATGGGCTCACACTGGCACCTCCAGTGCTCTGGGCCCTCCCTGCTGAGCCAGGACTGATGGTAAATGATGGAGAGCAGCTTGGGGAGCTCATCCACCAGCTCCCTCATCCCCCTAGGATGGATCCCATCAGATCCCATCCACCTGTGAGCATCTGAGTGGCTCAGCAGGTCAGCAGCTGCTTCCTCCTGGAGTCCAGGGGGCTGTTCTGCTCCCTGTGCCCATCTACCAGCTCAGGAGAACACCTGTCCTAAGGACAAACTTTCCTAATATTGAAAATTGAGACAAAAAAGGTGTTAAGAAGCTCAGCCCTTTCCTTATCTTTAGTTACTATATTCTCTACTGCATCAAATAAATAGTAGAGGTTCTTCTCCCTACTTTTGCTATAATTTTTTTTTTATAAAAACCTTTTTTTACAGAAGCCGCCAGGTTAAGTTCAAATTGAGCTTTCACATCTCAACTTTTCTTTCTGAATAACCCATAGAAATCCTTAAATTCTTCCTGAGTTGCCAGTCCTTTTTTTCCCCTGAGTTCCCACAAAAGCTCCATGGGCAGCCAGGCCAGTCATTGTCCTCACTAGCTCATCTTTTGCCACACTGGGACAGGCTGCTCCTTCCCCCTTAAATTACCTTCTTGAAATGTGTGTCCTTCCTGGACCCCTTTGTTTATAAGGGGTGTTTCCCTTAAAATAATTCAGTACCTGATTTTCTATTCCCCAAATCAGCATCCTAAACAGGCCAAAGTCTGCCCTTCCTAATTCCAGTGCAGAAGTTTTGTTGCTGCCCTTCCTTCTTTCACAGAACATGGAAAACTTGATCATTTCATGGTCACTGTGCCCCAGGCAGCCTCTGAGCCCCACATCTGCCCCCAGCCCTTCTCTGTTTGTGAACAGCAGAAGACAGAGCTTTCCTTGGCAGTGGGAGTGTTACCAAAAATTCCGTGAAACAGAAAACTCCTTATCCCCAGTGTAGCATTAAGAAGCAGCATTCTTTATTCAGCTGGATGCACGGGGGAGAGCTCCTCCCAAAGCCCTGCATGCTGAGTACAGGAAAGTTTCTGTTTATATTCTGTATTTTGCACACACATTCATTGATTGTCCTGGACTAAACACACATATGATAATCATTTCCCCAAAATCATTAACATATTCCCCCTCCCCTTTACCCATGCGTTCTTCTGTCCTGGGGGTCTCTCTGGTGGTCCCTGGTGGTCGTGGACCCCAATGTTCCAGTGGGCCTGGCTGAGCTGGCAGGACCCTGAGGCTGCTGAACTTCCAGTTCCCCTTCTCACACAATGAGCCTTGTGTGGTTTCCATAGGCGTGGGGTTTTGGAGAACAAGCTCCAGGTGTCAGCTCACCTGGTGGAGACAATTGATCATCTGGTAACATGAGATCAGAGTGGGCTTTGACATCACAGAGTGGGTAATGTGAGGTCATTGATGAGCTATGACATCACAGACTGCCTCTGTGACATCACAGAGCCAGCTGTGACATCACTGGGCAGACTATGACATCACTGAGTTGGCTGTGACATCAGAGACCAGCTGTGTGACATTGGAGAATGAGCTGTGAGCTCACAGAGCAGGCTGTGACATCCCAGAGGGGCTTTGTGACATCCCAGAGGGGCTGTGTGACATCCCAGCAGGGCTGTGTCAGGTCACTGGGTTGGTCACTCTGCCCCAGCTCCCCCTCACAGTTTCTCCCAACAAGTCCAATGCTGTCCATGCCCAGCGGGGTCCCTGTCCCCCGGGATCCCCCCGGCCCACCTGGAGCCACAGCCTCCACCAAAGGATGTTCCACAGGATCCACCCCAGAGCCTGACATGGGGACAAGGGGCCAGGGCTGTGTCACCAGGACATCAAGGACGGGGATTATCCAGGTCACTGTGGCCTGGGTTGGGTTGCCCAGGGCAGGAAAGATGTCTGGCAGCTGGAGCAGGGTCTGGGAAGGGCCTCCAAGGTGGGGCTGGAGCCCCTGGGCTGTGAGCAGAGGCTGAGGGAGCTGGGCTTGTCCAGCCCAGAGCAGGGAAGGCTGAGGGGCTCCTCATCCCAGCCTGGCAGTGCCAGCGAGGAGGGGATGGAGAACACAGAGCCAGGCTCTTCACCGGGGGCCTGGTGGGAGACAAAAGCCAATGGGTGGAAGGGGAAAGAGGGGAGATCAGCCAGGACAGGAGGAGATGAAATGAGTCAGGCTGGTTTCAGCATTTCCTCAACACCAAGAGCAGCCTGTCCTCCCTTCTCCATCCACCACTGACAGCTTTGCAAATCAGGAATTGTTGGAGCTGTTTCGCCCCCACTCCAGGATGAGCATCCTGATACAAGAACTTAATTGTTTTTATATCTGTCACGGAACAATGGTTGTCAAAAATTAATTTTAGTATGAAAATCACTTGTGGGTGGTGGACTCATCAGGCACTGCTGGGAAGTTGCACATAGCTCAGGGAAGAGTGTGATTGTTACTAAATTGTGTCCTGTTCAACCATGGTCTGTTGGCCATGAAGAGAAACTTTCTGTGCCTCTGAGTCTCACCAGTTCCTGAATCCCAAAGGACACAAACCTGATGAGTTGTGGTCCCCACTCCAGTGTCTGCACTTGCACCTCCCTCCATAGCCAGAGCAGAGCTCCCTTGTCCCAGAGAGTCCCTGGCAATGCAGGGATGAAGGAAACAGGACAGGCTGTGGGGATCAGGTGCAGGGCATGGACAGGGAGAGGAATGACTTTTGCATTTGATGGAGCTGTGCCTTCCCTTGGATTTGTTGGCTGACAAGAAATGAACATCCCTCTGTGTCTCGGGCAGCTCCTTCTCCAAGGAAAGCAGGTGGGACTTGGAGCCAGGGAGCTGAAAGCTGCAGGTGCAGCCTGGGCTGGAGGGAGCTCAGATTTGCACAAGGCTGCTCTGAGTGCCAGGGCTTGGATGGGGGAAATGGTGGGGTGGGGGTAGGGACAGAGTCTGATTGATTGTCAGCCATGAAGGGACTTGATTCTCATATCCATTCAAACGGCACGAGGAGGTACTTGGATTCAGTATCAATTGGAGATTGCACACATCAATGAATTACCAGTAAAAAACCAATGAATTACAAGATCTAAAAATATTTACTTGCTGTCTTTTTAAATATAGCGTATTCACATTGAATAGGCTTCTGAAATGTGTTGAATTAACCACAAAAGATTTGAACACTTAAATCAAATGATTCCCAGAGGCTTGGCTTGTTAAGGTGTTCTGAATGTTAATGAGCCCTGGGACACTGAATTCCTGCACTGAAGAGCTGAAGGCTGAACAAGCCTCTGGAGCAGTAAAATTCAGCAGCAGCCTCCAAGTTGCTGAGGATGTCAGCAGCCCCCACTGAAGCCATCCCTGCCCAGAGACCGTGGGGGAATAGGCAGACAAGGAGAGCGTCCCTGGGGCTGGGGCAGCACAACTCAGGGGCATCAGTGGCTCCAGCTGGGCAATGGAGTGTGGAATGTGGCTGGGGAAGCCCTGCCTGGGCTGGGTCAAGCAGGACACACAAGCCCTGACTCCCATCCCCCAAACAACTCTCTCAAGGAGACATTTAAAAGGAATTACAATTGTTTGTGCCCTGTGAGTTGGATGCACTGGAGAAATACCAACAAGAGATTCCCTGGAGCTCAAAACAACAAAACCGCCTTTACTGGCAACTTTAGAAAATCAGTAAAACTTTAGCAAAAGTTTTAAAATTATACTCAATCAACAAAAAACACTTTTCAAAGCATTTTTTTGCCCCATTCAATGTCACAACTCTAAGCCTGTTCAATTTAAAGTTAATCAAAATTTGCATGACGACAGAAATAGAAGAAGACACAGAGAGAGCTAAAGACAGAAAAGATACAGAGAAGCACACACACAAGTACCAACTCCTGGATTCCAGTGGTGTTCAGATGGAAATTCCAAGAGGATGCAGGGTCAAGATGTGTGCTTGCCTCGTGGTCAGCCCCTGAAATACCCCTTGGTCTCCCTGGGCCCTTCCCCCGGGTGGGACTTGGGCGCATTTGGTACCTCAGGAGCTGGGCTGGGGGCTGCAGAGGTGGCTGTGGAGCATTGCCTGTGCTGTGCCAGGGAATGGCAGCCACTGCTGGGCTGGGATAGAGGCTCTGGGGGGATTGGGGTTCCAGGGCAGGGCAGGGCTGGACCTTCCTCCCCCAAACACAAAATCCTTTGAGCCACAATCTCCTTCAGTCTGTCACAACAAGCAGTGTTGGCCGTGAAATCCCAATTCTGGCTATGGGCACCGGGCCAAGAAGGGCAGTTCTTTTCCATAGGAAGGAAAGCACAGAGCTCCAGTGTTTGGAAGGCAGGTGAGAGCCTCACTAGGCCAAGGCCATCCAGACTTGTCAGAAATTACATATTTTGTCTGGGAGCTATCTTTAGATGTAGGGAATTTTGGAGGTGGAACTCCAATCTCGGCCATGGGCACCTGGAGAAGCAGGACAGCTCTTTCCCATGGGAAGGAAAGCTCAGAACCATCCCCAGTGTTTTGGGGACAGATGGGAGGTGACCCTTGTAAAACCAATGCAAGACAGACTTGTCCTGGCAATATTCCTGTGGGAACAATCCCTGGACATAAGGAAATTTGGAGGTGAAATCCCAGTTCTGGCCATGGGTGCCTGGAGGAGAAGGAGAGTTCTTTTCCATTGGGAAGGAAAGCACAGAGCCCCAGTGTTTCAGCAGCAGATGAGAAGAGACCCTCAACATTCCAGGGTCATTTGGATCAGTCAGGCAGTCAACGGGAGGCCAGACCAGCCAGACTTGTTCCATGTTCCCTTGCTTCTATGAGGTCCTGCAGTATCCCCATGGTCCCCTTGGTTCCATGGGGCCCCGCAGTGTCCCAGTGGTGCTTTGATTCCATGGGGTCCAGCATTGTCACAATGGACCCTTGGTTCAATGGGGTCCCACAGTGTCACAATGGCTCCTAGGTTCCAGAAGGCCCTGCAGTGTCACAGTGGTCCCAAAAATTCCATGAGGCCTTGCAGTGTCACAATGGTCTCCGTGCTTCCACCGGCCCCAAAATGTCACGGGACTCCTCTGTTCCATAAGCCCTGCAATGTCACAATGGAACTTTGGACCCTGGCAGTTTGCAGTGTCACAATGGTCTCCTTTGGCTCCACAAGGTCACAATGGTCCACTGATGACACAAGGCCCCGCAATATCACCCTGGAGCTTTGGTTCCATGCAGCCCTGCAGTGTCACAAAGGCCTCTCGGTTTCACCAGGCCCCACAGTATCACAATGGTCCTCTTGGTTGTGTGGGGACCCCCAGGGTCACAATGGTCTCCCTGTTTCCATGAGGCCTGACAGTGTCACAATGCTTTGCCTATTCCATTAACCGACATAGCACCACAATGGTCTCCGTGATTCCATGGTGCCCCTCAGTGTCACAACGGTCTCTTTGGTGCCATGAGGCTGTGTAGTGTCCTAATGGTCTCCCCATGCTTCCATGAGGCCTTGCAATGTCACAGTGGACCCTTGGCACCATTGTGAGACCATGTGGTCTTGCAGTGTCACAATGGCCCCTTGGTTCCATGATACCCCAAAGCGTCACAATGGTCTCCACGGTTCCATGAGGCCCTGTGGTGTCACAATGGACCCTTGGTTTGATGGGGCCTCTCAGTGACATAATGATCCCTTGATGTCACAGGGCCCCACAGTGTCACAATGGTCCCTTGGTCTCACAGGGCCCCACAGTGTCACAATGGCCCCTACATTCCAGGGGCCCTGTGCTGCTGCATTCCCCCCTCCCCTTCTCAGGCCACCCTGCCAGCTGAGAAATGCTCCTTGGGCCTGGGCCTTGGCCAACAGCCCCTGGGCTCAGCTCCTCTGCAGCTCATCACAAACACTGTCTGCTCCAGGCACTGCTGCTGCCCACCCAGCTCCTGCTTTCTGGAGGAGCAGCCCTGGGAGCTCTTTCTGTTCCCTCCGTGGCACAACATCCCTGTTCTCACCCTGCCAAAGAAAGCTGTTGGTGCCAAGTGCGGCCAGGATGACTTAACCTTACCTACATTGCCTATAGGTAAGGTTAAGTCACAAGGTCTAAGTGAATCTAAACGCTGCTAAGAGTTGTTGTTTTCTTAAGTTGTTATGTGTAATATAAGTTATAAGCTAAGTTAAATACTGTTAAATGTTAATCCTCTGTTAAATTGCAAAGTCATAGGTTATAAGTCAGATTAAATCCTGCTAAATGCTGTTTTTTGCTAAATTGTGAGATTGAAGGTATCAGTTAAGGTTAAGGTATAAGTTAAGTCCTGTTAAGTTTGAGCTCTGTTAATTGTTTAGGCCATATTCCTTTTATCCTTGCCCCTACTGTCCTTTTGTGTCACACACACACAGGGACAGTTCTCAGCTCATTTCTGGTTTGATTGCCTGAATTTGGTTTCGTTTTGTTGTTGCTTTGTTTCCTTGGTGTGCCTGAAGTGTCTAGTCAGGAGCAGAGTGACTCTTGCCAAGGAACTTTGTGCTGCTGTCGCTTAATATTAAATCTGGTTTTTGCTGATCCCTTGCTGGGGATTTTTTCAGCGCTCTCAAGGCCTCGTTGGTATCAGGGTGAAGGAGCCCTGGCCCAGGCTCTGGCCCTGGAGGACACGGGGACCCTGCCAGGGGGTCCCTGTCCCCCTGTGCCACCCCCAGGGCCCCGGCCCCCCGGCCCCGTGTCAGGCTCTGGGGTCGATCTCGTGGAACATCCTCTGGGGGAGGCTGCGGGGCCAGGAGCGGGGGGACCCGGGGGGACAGGGGACCCCACTGTGCACAAGCAGGGTTGGACTGCTCTGGGGGGAACTGTGAGGGGGGCCGGGGCAGAGTGACCTCCCCAGGGACCTCACACAGCCCCTGTGATGTCACACAGTCCCCTGTGATGTCACATAGCCATCCCCTGATATCACACAACATCCTGTGACATCACAGCCCACCCTGGGATGTCACACAGCACCCTTGTGATGTCACAGAAATAGCTGATATCATAAATCTATAGTGTGATGTCACAGAATACTCTGTGATGTCACAAAGTCACCCTGTGATGTCACAGTCTGATCTGTGATGTCACAGCCTGCTGTATGATGTTACAAAGCCACCCTGTGATGTCACAACCCACTCTCTGATGTCACAGAGACACCCTCTATTATGGCAAGATCTGCTCTATGGCCTCACACTATGATGTCACAGACAGCTGTATGATGTTACAATCCCCTCAGTGATGTCACAAAACCTGCTCTGTGATGTCATACTGACACTGTGTAATGTCACAGCACGCTATTCAAAGTGCCACACAGCACTTTGACCTCACAGCCTGCGCTATGATGTCATACAGCCATGTCATGATGTCACAGCCTGCTCTGTGATGTCACACAGTTCCCTCTATGATGCTGTAGCTGCTCAGTGACCTCACACAACAAACTCTGTGATGTCATAGCCCAATCTGTGACCTCACAAAGCCCACTCTGTGCTGTCACACAGCCCCTTGCTGACATCCCAGCTGCTCTGTGCCTCCATGACACAGCCACAGAGGAGCTGCTGTGATACAGCCCCCTCTGAGACATGCCACAGCCCCTGCCAGTGCTGAGCCCCTGGGAGCTCAGTCTGTGCCCTGCTGGTGTCCCTGAGGGGCCCTGGCAGTGCCCCAGCCCTGCTGGGCTGTGCACAGGAGCTGCTCCTGGCCAGAGCTGTCTCTCTGCAGCTCTGCTGCCCTTGCCAGGAGCTGCCTCTGGGCAAGGAGCCCGGCCCAACTCAGCAGCACAGACACAGCACAAGGACTTTAATGACCCTCTGGGGCTTTGGTGCTCTTTGCATCAGACTCAGTCCCTCAGAGTGTGCTCAAAGAACTTCTCAGGGACTCAAAAAGAGGCTGAAACAATGAAGTTTCTCGTACTTTATATAGATCCTTCTGAGGGACAGGACTGAGAAAGTGTCCCCAGGTTCCAGGTAGAGCAGAACACTGGTGGCAGTGATGACAGGTGGGGACAAGCAAGGCAAAGGTGTCTCTGGTGCTGAGCAAACCTGCGCCTCTGTCCCTGCAGGCTGTCGGCATCCCCCGGCTGCCCCACCTGGCTGGCCCCTTCCTTTGCTGGCAGCTCTGCCTCCTGCCTGCCTCGGCCTGCCCACACAAAGCCTTGGGCTGCTCCAGGCTCCTGCTGGGGCATGTGTTGCACCACAGCCCTGCCCTGGCAGGGAAATTCCTTTCTCTTGGTGCCCACTCTGGGCCTCCCCAGCTGTCCTTGGTGCTATTTTGTCTTCTACAGGCTCATTCCTACTAGGAAGAAAAGCTCCAGCCTCTCTGAAACCACCCTTCAATCCCTCCCAGACTATTCTTCTTCTGTCCTCAGTCTCCACAACACGGAGCCCAGAGCCCTCAGTCTCTACCTGCTGGTTTTGTGATGAGGCCTCCAAACCCTATCTTGGGAGAATTTTGGAAAAAAAAATAAGGTCTGTGAAAATGGAAAAATAGTGATTAAAGTTATTTTCTCCCAAATCTTGCCTTGACAGAAAAAGGTCTAAAATTCTTAGACGGAATGAGGGTGGCTTTACATTTTTTAGAAGGAGGAAATATTTTACAATTATGAGAGTGGCACAAAACTGCAAGTGTACTTCCAGAGTAGTAGATTCCCCTTTACAGGAATTATCCAAGATCAGGAGCTTTGTGACCCCTGACCCAGTGAAACCCCCTGCCCTTCCCAAGGATGGAATTCCTGTAGTGTGGGTTCTCTGCTGTGCTGGGGGCCCTCACAAGGCTTCTGGCCAGAATGTCTGCTGAGGGCAGCCAGGCTGCTGCAGGGGCAGTGACCTCACAGCCATCACCATGGCAGCCCTTTCCCCTGGGCCTGGCTGTGCCCTTTCCTCTGCCCCTGCCTTGGCTCTGCTGGCATGAAGAGTTTTGTCATTGATATCTCATCCCCAAGGTGCTGGGGCCAATGGCTTCCCAGTCAGGCTCCTGGAGCACAAGTGGCTTTTCAGAGGCCAGCCAGGAATGAGCCGTGAGGCAGCAGCTCTGCAGTGGTGGCCACCAGGCCGGGCTGCCAAGGGAGGCTTCTGGCCATGGCCTGCAAGCAGCTGCTGCTGCCAAGGTGCCTTTGGTGCCTCAGGCTCTCCCTGGCACAGCTCCCAGCACGGCACTCTGCCCTTGTGCCCGAGGCCTTCCCTGTGCTGGGGCTGGCCTGGGGCTTTTCCTGCAGCGGGACCTGCCCTGCTGATGGCACAGGAAAGGCAGCTCCTGCTGGAGCAGGAGGCTCTGCCTGCAATGGGCTCCAACAACTCCAGCAAGGCCCTGTTAACTTCAAAATTGCTTCCTAGAGCAGAAGATTCTAATGGTTAGAGCTCCTTTGCTGTGGAGGAAAGAACTCTGATCAAGATCTTTCTCTCTAATCATGATCACAATCAATCCGAGCCCTATTTCTAGAAATCTGTCTGGTATTCAATCATGAACCCGGTGGGACAAATTGCATTGAAGTTAAATTCCCCCTGTCCAATGTCTTGTACCTTTGACAAAGTCTGGGGCAAGCATTGGATCCAGCCATTCCCAGTCTCCTTTCTGAGAAGGAATTTTAGAAGTTAAGGGGTCCTGCAGGGGTTTTGGGGTTCTGTGGTGGCTGCTGGGTGTCATTTCTCCACCTCATGACTCAGCAGGAGTTTCTCCAAGAAAGAAACAAAGCTTTTGCCTGAAGCTCCCACTGTGGCCATGACAGGAACCCCTGTGAATGTCTGGGACATCCTGGCTCTTTGGCAGCCTGGGGACTCCTGGGATGTCACCGTGGAGCCCCCGTGAGTGCCTGTGACAGATGGGTGCCTTTGCAGCAGAAGGTGCCCTGGGATGTCACCATGGAATGGCTGTGACTGCCTCTGACCACAGGGCTCTTTACCATCCCCAGAAAGCCCTGGGAGGTCTCCATGGAGCCCCTGTCTCTGTGTGTGACATTCCAGCTCATGAAGAGGCTGGAGACTCTTGGAATTTCCCCATGGAACCCCTCTGAGTGCCTGTGGCAACTCGGTTCCTTAGCAGGCAACCATCACCAGAATCCATTGCTATGGTCAGTTTCCATGGCAACCATCACCAGCCCCCTGTTGCTATGCTCAGTTTCCATGGTAACCATCACCAGCCCCCTGTTGCTATGCTCAGTCCCCTGGCAGCTCCATGGAGACCCCATGCCAGGGGTGGTTGCCATTGACACCAGCTCAGGCCTGCAGCCAGAGCCTGTTGCCATGGCAACCATTTCCAGTCCCATCCCCAGGCTCATGGGATCTCAGAACCACAGAATTGGCTGAGCTGGGAGGGACCCATCAGGATCCTCCAGTCCAACTGCTGGCCCTGCACAGGACACTCCAACAATGCCAGCCTGGCCTGGCAGCGCTGGCCAATCACTGCTGGAGCTCAGAGAGCCCTGGAGCTGGGACCCTTCCCTGGGGAGCCTGGGCAGGGCCCCAGCAGCCTCTGGGCAAAAACCTTTTCCTGACATCCAACCTGAGCCTGCCCCGACTCAGCTGCAGCCGCTCCCTCCACTCCTGTCCCTGGGCACCAGAGGGAAGAGGTTCCCACAGCCCCAGCCAGGGACCCGCTCCCAAGGCTGCTGCCATGGCCACCAGGGCTGGCACCAGCTGGGATGCTCGGTCTCCATGGGCTGGGGTTTAGGAATGGGATTCCCCAATTTCCTGCTCCCGCTAAAACCGCGCTGCCCTCGCTGCCCTCCCGCCTCCCATGGAAAGCACAAAAGGCAAAGATCCCAGGCTGGGATAAGAACAATTTACTGGGAACAGCAACCAGATAAGGAACAAACAGCAACAGCAACAACATGGATAACAGAAGGAATAAGAAAAACTTTTTGCAGGGAAAACTACAACACCACCGACTGTCTCTTCCCAGCCATGCATTCCCTCCATCCTGGTAGGACACCCTTCTACTCACGGCAGACAGAGAGAGTCTCTTTCCTGCCCCTGGCAATAACCTGAAGTAGGAGTGAATGTAATGACACAGCCATGGCCAGACCCTCATAACCTTGGGCCCACATCATGTCATTGGCAGGGGCAGGCAAAGGGACAGGTGTCTTCCCAGCATGGATCACAGGGAATGTAGATAACCAGGGCTCTTTCCAACGTGGGACCTCCAATAGGGGATGATGCTGGAGCAGTGCACAAAGCTCTTCCTGCAGTTGGGGCATTTGCAGGGCTTCCCTAACTGGTGCTTCCGTTGGTGTCTGGTCAAGTGAGAGTTACGGCTGAAGCTCATCCCACATTCCCCACACTCGTAGGGCCTCTCCCCGGTGTGGATGTACTGGTGGGTGATGAGGTGGGAGTTTTGCTTGAAGCCCTTCCCGCAGTCAGGGCAGGGGAATGGCCTCTCCTCTGTGTGAATCCGCTCGTGCACAAGGAGCTGGGAGCTGGTCTGAAACCTCTTCCCACACTCAGGACACTCATAGGGCCTCTCCCCAGTGTGGGTGCGCTGATGGCTGATGAGGTGGGAGTTGTTCTTGAAGCCCTTCTGGCAGTCGGGGCAGCGGAAGGGCCTCTCCTCGGTGTGAATCCGCTGGTGCAGCAGAAGATTGGAGCTGGTCTGAAACCTCTTCTGACACTCAGGACACTCATAGGGCCTCTCCCCAGTGTGGATCATCTGGTGGACACTCAGGTCAGAGCTGCAGCTGAAGCCCTTCCCACACTCCCCACACTCATAGGCCCATTCCCCAGTGTGGATCATCTGGTGGCGGATCAGGGTGTTGCTCCGGCTGAAGCTCTTCCCACACTCCAAGCACTTGTGGGGCTTGTCCCCATCGTGAAGCTGCTCATGGGCCACCAGCTCTGAGCCCTGGCTGAAGCTCTGTCCACCTTCCTGGATCAGGGTGGGTCTTTCCTCCTCAGAGCACCCTGGGCTGGCTTTGCAGCCCCTCCACCTCTGGGATCTCTGGGGCTTTTCTTCCCTGTTGGATTCCTGTGCACTAGAGTTGCTCAAAACAGCCTCTTCCACGAGATTCTGCTGTGGGGATTTGTCCTCCCTGGTCTCCATCGTCAGCTTATTGTTTGGAGGACGAATGACAAGGTCAGGATGGGATTTGCCTCTGTGCCACAGGGAAGGGGAAAGAGATCCCCCCACTGATTTCCTGGCAGGACGGCATTGGCAGAGGGGCTGTCCTGCAGCCGGGGGCTGTGCTGGGCTGGGAGATGGAGCAGGAGAGAGGGGGAAAGGGGCACTGACTTCCTCCTCACCTGCCCGGGTGTCCTGGGACATTGTCTCAGTTTGAACAGACGGGTGTCTGCTAAGGAAGGCAAGAGCCTCCCTTGACATGGAAAATGTAAACCCTCTCCCTCCAAATTACTAGAATTTTGAAATTAAGGGTATCTCAGGCAAAAGTATGGGAATAGGAATAACAGTTATTGAACTAGGAAAATCTTAAAAATACAAATGCCATTTTACAAAAAAACCCCACTCACCAGGTCAGAATACAACGTGACACCCTGCGGGTCAGGCTGCTGGTAGGGGTCCTATGAAATGGTGGCTGCAGAGCTCCTGCAGTGACAGATGTGGTTCTGTTAGGATCCTGTAGAAGGGTGGAGTTTTCCTCTGAAGGTCCAGTGGTGGTGGTGGTAGGCCTGGTCTTCCTCAGGGAATCCTGTGGAGAAGAAAGCTGCTTCTCTGAGAATCCAGTGGGAAGAGGCTGATGTGGTGTCCCAAGGATGCGGTTATATCCAGGTACGAATGCTTGGCTCCTCCCCCTGGGCGGAGCATCTCACAATGGGATGATGTGGTTTTTATCAGTCATGCAGTGACACTCAATGGCCCATTAAGAGAAGATATTTCCCAGAGGATGGATTGGTTGTGGAAGAGATAAAGAAAACTGCCCAATTAACAGAAGATAAATGCTCCAGTTCTAACAGATGGGTGATGATCCCACAGCCTGTGAATTCAGGGAATGCTCAACATCATGGTTCCTTCTCCTCTCCCTGATCCTCCTTTGTCCCTCCTCTTCCTCCCACTCCTCATCTTCCCTCCCTCCTCCTCCTTTTCCTTCCTAAGCCAACCTCCTTCTCTTACTTCCCTCCCTTCTTGCTCTCCTTCTTCATCCAAACTGGGCCTTGCTGGGGACCCTGGCTGCAGACTTCCAGCCCTTGGGGTTCCTCCCAGGAGATCCAGAAGGGGTGAATGCAGAGAGGGCTGGGAGATCCCAGGAGTGGCTTCAGTGGGAGGCACTGGGCTGTACTGGGATCATACTGGGATCAAATGGGCAGTGACTGGGATTGCACTGCATTTGTACTCACATCATACCAGGATCATACTGGAACTGAGTAGGAGCCTGCCGGGTGCAATTGTGACCCTGTTGGAGGCAAATGGGATATACTGGGAGCAAGTGGGATCATGCTCTGGGTGAGCAGGAGCAGCTGTGAGCAACTGGGATCATGCCAGGAGCATGTGGGAGAACTGGGAGTGACTGGGTGCATGCTGGGGGTCATTGGAAACAACTGGGCTTCTACTGGGATCATGCTGGGAGTGACTGGGAATATGCTGGAAGGAACTGGGATACACTGGGAAAGACTGGGAAACACTGGAACAAAAGTCAGGGTGAAAGGGAGCAACTGGAACCATGTGGGGCACAAGTGGTTCCTACAGGCAGCAACTGGGACCACACCGGGGTCCCCACATACTGGGACTGACTGGATTAACCCTGGCAGTGTCTGAGAGTGATTGGGAACACACCATGCACATCATCCCTGGACTGGGGGTGACTGGGAGCAACTGGGAGCACACTGGGGGCAAATGGCATCATACTGGGACTGACTGGGTTGATCTAGCTGGAGGCAACCGGGACCATCCTGGGAGTGCTTGAAAGTAACTGGGATTATTCTGGGACCATACTGGGAGTGCTGCCATGGGACAAGGATCATACTAATACATAAAATTTCAATAGTCAATGTGAATTTTATTTCTATATCTTTGATTTTAAAGAAGGCGAGCAAGCAGCGCTGGTTGGCCGGGGAGTCACCGCTCCACTCACGGCACACACCACTTACAAATTCAGTAAAGTATATATATACTGGTTTTAAGCATAAAAAAGCAGTTTCCAGTGTGCTTGTTTAGTAGAAATGAGTAAGTATCAATCAGCTGGAATAAGCAATTTTATCATCTTTCCAGGTGGTTGTTGGCTTCCTGTCCTTCTTGTGCTTGTCTGGAGCGAGGCCCCTTCACCGCTGTCTGCTACATGATTTTGTTAAGCTTTTTATTACACATAAGCATTTAGTCGCATTGCAGTCCCCTTAGCTTCACCACACTTCTTCCTCTACTTTATTCTAAGCATCAGTCATCTTGCTACCTCATCTCTTTACTTTACCATACTTCCCTTAGTTCAAAGCTTTATTTGGTTATAGAAAGTTTCATAAGCCTTCTTTGGATCTATCCCAAAGAATGCATCCATTTTCCACACAGCAGATAAAAGCATTTGCTGATTCCATTGCTGATTGACACAAATGACAAAAACATTTTTCACAGTATTGCTCACCAGATTGATGATGTGGGGATCTACCTCCCTTTCCTGTAGGGCATGTAGAACGTGCTGCTGGCTTGCGGTGTCAAAAGCCTTGGCCATGTCCACAAATACAACAGCCAGGGGTTTGTGTTCTCCTTTTGCGGACTGAATTCTAGTTTGCAGGAGTTTCAGGTTTTCGGAGCATTCCACTGCCCTTATAAAGCCTCTTTGCCTTGGGTTGAGGGGGCAAGCCTTGGTCAGTTTGGCTGTTAAAACCCTGGAGGACAGTCTTAGCAAGATGGAACCGATCAGGATGGGTCTCCAGTTGTTAATGTCCTTTAGGTGCCCTGCTTTGGTTGACTTAGGAATCAAAACAGTCCTGCAACCCCTCACCATGTCTGGGATTTTTCCTGATGTTAACCATAAGCTGAAGATCTCCATGGTCCAGGAGTACTCTGGATCCATCTTCTTGATGTCTCTTAGAGTAATCCTGGACTGGGAGCTGAGTTTTTGCTCATCTCCTGCACATTTTTCTCAATTTCTTTTGCCATAATTAAGTCTCTGAAAGCACTAATGTTGGCTTTCCCATTAATTTGGTGTTGCTGCCGCTTGGGGCGTGGCATCCCAGGTCGAGGACGGCTCGGTGGCAGCGCCTTTGCCACACGGACCAAGCACGCGCACACACCAATGAGGTGGACGGTAACTGGCGTTTATTAACGGTTAGGCAGGGTCATTTATAACAGGGGTTAATGGTCAACAACACGTGGGGCTAAGTAACGGTAAAGGGGAGGGGTTCTGTCTGCCCGTAACAATGTGAGATCTTGCGGCCGGTCCCTAATCTCCCACAATTTGGAAGTTCCCAAGGCTATCAAATGTTCCAGGTGTTTCCCATCAGGCTTTAAAAACTGAATAAAGTTCGATGGGTGGGATTTCACAGGACAAACACTCTTTGTCATTCAGGATAATTTTAGCAAGTTTTCCCCTATCTAGATGGAACAGGTCTTAGAAGCAAAGAAAATGACCTTTCTTAACTGTTCTTCTTTTCATCCACTTTTGAAAAGGTCTTATTGGTCCTTTTTCCTGGCTCCCCATTTTTCTCTTGTCCTGGGTTGCTGTTCTTATCTGGCTGATTAATTCAAGGCATCAAAAGCATTCCTGTGCTGATTGATTGTTGATTGCATCTCCTTATCATCTATTAAGTGCTTGGATATCCACAGGAAGGTGTGAATTGTCCCAGCTGATAGCCATTCACTGAGGGTTCTGAGATAATGGGCCTGCAGCTCCCCCTCCCTCTGTCACTTGCTGTTTCCCAGCTGTTGTTATCTTTATCAGGGTGGTGACTCATCTTGGGATCTGTTTTCCTTCCAGCAGCTGCTCTCCCAGGCATCTGACTCCTCCCAAGATCTTTGTCCAAGTCCATTCGCAGGCCCCCAGCTGCTCTCCTGCTTTGATGACTCATGCCAGGTTCCTTATCTGCATCCTCAGCTGGTTTCCTGGGCAGCAATCTCCTTTTGTCCCTGATTTCTTCAGCTGTTTTGCTTGTGATGTGTGTCCTGCAATGAGTTTATTGATGCTTTTGTTGCCCTCAAACTGAGCCTCCAATCTTACCAGTAGTTCTTCCTCTTTAGTCCAGCATTTTTGGTGGGCTCCTGGGTTGGAAGTCTCTTTTGGGTGGAAAACAGCAACCCTTCCCTGATTTCTAACCAATGAATGTGCCAATCTTTTGTGTTGTCCCAGAGCAATTTTCATCTCTAAGTCTCTGCTGCATTCCTCATATATCCACTCCCTGCCTGGAGCCATTTCTGCTGCTCCCCTGCATTTACCAAAGTGACAAACAATACCATGAGAATTACTCTTCTCTTTTCCACATTGAGCACACAGAAAACAAACCCTCCTTATCCCGTGGGCTACCCTCAGATGCTCACTCAAGCCCAACACACAGTTCACCTGGGTACCACAGCAAGGACAAGGTGGATTTGTTATCAGGAGCAGTCACAGTAAGGATGTCTTCCAGTGTCTGTTCCCCGTGGTTCTCTGTCTGAGCTGGGGATGTCGCCGGCTTGGTGTCGTTCTCCGGCTCAGCAGGTGATGTTTCTGGTGTGCCCTCAGTCTCACAATTGCTGTTTCTCTACCTGTTGTCAAGCACAAACGATTCACAGCTCCTCGGAAGGCAGATCTTCAGTCTCACACTTGGCCGTGGTGCAAACTGTTCATAGACCTCAGGCAGCCTGCTCAAACCCTCCCAGCTTGCGGGAAAATGAACACATTCAAAGTTATTCATAAACAAGTCCAATCTAGAAAACTCAGAGTTCACCAGAGAAGCCAGTTCACATACTGGAGTGGTGAGATGGTAAATTTTTCAACACTAGGTCTACCCAGATTTTAGACAACAGGTCTACCTGGTGTTTAGAAAATCAAAACACCAGGTTTACCTTGCAAAATTGAGAGAAGGTGTCCAGTTGTAGATCCTGGGACACCAGGTCACCTAGTTATGTTTAGAGATTTTGTTTTAAAATGGTTCCCCATTTTATGGCTCCGGATAGTAAATTTGCCACAAGTTTAGGAGAGGTAGAATAAGAAGGACAGAGCAAGGACATAGCAATCTTTTGCCCACTTTAAAATCCTGGAGTCAGATCTTGGGCAAAGAGCCACCCAGCTCTTACTGTTTGTTTCAGGAGGATGACATTTCAACAGGAGGACGTTGAACTGGCCATCCCCACCACCTCTGTGCTGGGGCAGAGATCGACTGGGTTACATTACACAAGCTTTCCAGCAGGACCATGAGGAGGTGCAATCACTGCAGCAATGCCCAGTTTGTAACTATACTCTCAAAAACTGCCTTAAGAGAATCACAGTCGCTCCCGCCTTTTGCCTGCACTTCACTGAATTTCTTCACTTTGACATTCAGAGCACTGGGCAGCAATCCCATCGCATCATCACCCACCTCAGGCCTTTGGGATGCTTTGTTTTAATTAAACAGTCAGATTCCCCTGGTTTGCACCAGTTCTAAGCTGGCTGCTGGGTGCTGGCCAAGGTGGGGCACTGGCCCAGGGACCCCCGCCGGGGACCCTCCCCTGCATGAACTGCTCAGCCGACGCCTTTTCCCAGCAGTTGACAGCAGGGCATGGAGCGACAGATACGGCTTGATCGTAGCCAGGTGTTCCACAGCAGCTGGGAGTCTCACAGCAGCCAGGTACAGCTTGGCAACAGGCACAGGTAACTCCATAGCAGCCAGGAATGGCTCCGCAGCCAGGCACCCCCTCACAGTGCCAGGGCACTCTCCCGCTGGGGCCGGGCACTGTCTCGCCGTGGCTGGGCACAGCTGCAGGGGCGCTTTCAGTCACAGCAAAGCACAGAGAGGTGGTTCCAGCGCAGGCAGAGATGGCTACAGGGGCAGCAGCATGGCACAGAGGAGCTGGAATCTTGCAGGGGCCGGGCACCACTTCTGAGATCTCAGCTGGTGTGGCAGGGCCTGGTGGAGGGGCAGCAAAGCCCGCTCCATGGCCAGGCACTGTCCTGCAGGAGCAAGGCATCTCACAGTGGTGGCGGCTGGGTGCCTTGCAGCGGCTGCAGTGGCAAAGCGCCTCCCTGCTACTACCAAGTGCTGCTTCTGGGGTTCCAGCTGCAGCAGCAGGGCACAGCAGAGTGGCAGAGTGCCTGTTCAATGTGGCTCTGCAGCATGACGTCTCTCCACCCTCTGGATTAGCAGCAGCACTCTTCATTGACAACCCGCGCTGGGCTTGGGCGGTTGCGGCAGTTTCTGCCAGCAGGGCAGAACAAGGGGCAGCAGCGGGCACAGCAGCACAGCAGCCAGTCCTTTCAGGTGTCTTGGCAGCCATGGCAGGGCACAGAGGGGCTGCAGGGTGCTCATTTAACACAGCCAGGCTTCTTGGGGCGCCTCCACCACTGACCTCAGGGATGGCACACTCAGCTGGCAGCGCCCTCCCGCCTGGGACAGCGGCACAGCCCTGGGTGACCAGGGGACATCCTGCTGGGCAAACACCTCCACCGGGGGTGGCAGCACAGTCCCGGGGGCAGCAGGGCACTCCCCGGGCAGGTCACCCTCACCTGGGGAGGCTCCATGGCTCTGCCTGGTGGCCTCCTGGTGGGCTGTGCCTTCTGCACTCATTCTCTTCCCTCGCTCACCCAGCACAGCCTCTGCTCTCCCTGCTGCCTCCCCCAGCGCCCTGCTTTCACCGTTAGCCTTGGTGGAGAGCCAGTGAATGCTCCATCCTTGGAAATGTTCCTGCTTGGATAGGCTCTGAGCAACATGATGGAGTGAAAGATGCCTCTGCTCCCACCCCACAGCAGGCCCTGTGGTGTCAGCTATAGGAGTAGTTGGGGTCTCCTGTAGGATGCAATTCCCCCAGAGAGCAGAGAGAACACAAAGCACCACAGCTGGCAGGAACATCCTCCCATGGAGATGGGAATATTCTGGATCAACAGGCTCAGGCTGCCCAGCTTTGCCTCTTTGTAGATGGACACAAGTGTCAGAAGTGACTGAGAACCAGGAGGCCCCACAGTGTCTCTGAGTCCCCTTGGTTCCCTGAGATTACACAGTGTCCCAGGCTCCCTTTGGTTCCATGAGGCCCCACAATGTCACAAGGATCCCTGGACAACACAAGGCCCTGAGATATCTCAATGGATCCTTGGTTCCAACTGTCCTCACTGAGTCACAAGGGCCTCTGGATTCCATGAGACCCCACAGTGTCACAGTGTCCCTTTGGTTCCACAAGCCACAGGGTCACAACGGCTCCTGAGCATCTTCAGGCACCTGAGTCTCAGAGCATCCCCTCAGTTCCATGAACTCCACAGTGTCACAGTGTCCCCTTAGTTCCACTTAGTCCTGTAGAGTCACAAGGATTCCTGGGAACCATGAGGCCCTGAGGTATCACAATGGATGGTTCCATGAAGCCCCAGAGTTTCACAGTCTCCTCTCGGTTCCATGGATTCTACAAGACCCTGGAGAGTCACAGGGCTCCTTTAGCCCCATGAGTCTCCAGAGTGTGAACTATGTCCCCAGGAGGCCCTGCAGTGTCACAGAGGAGCAGCACTGCAGTGGGCACAGCACCAGGGCAGGTTTGGTAGTGTTCCCATGTCTGTGACACAACAGCAGTGGCTACACCAACGTTCCCCTCTCTATGATACCACAGCACTTCAAGATCGAGCATTCCCCTGTCTGTGACACCACAGGGGTGGCAGCCACAGTGTCCCCACTCTGTGACACCACAGCTGTGGCAGGACCATGTCCCCCTCTCTGTGACACCACAGCAGTGACAATTCAAACATTCCCCTATCTGTCACACAACAAGGGTGGCAATTCCAATGTTCCCCTCCCTGTAACAGAACAGAGGTGGCAGCCCTAAAATTCCCCTCTCTGTGACATCACAGCGATGGCTGCCCCAGTGTCCCCCTCTCTGTGACACCACATCGGAGGCAATCCTGACCTTCCACTCTCTGTGACACCACAGCTGTGGCAGCCCTAAATTCCTTCTCTGTGACACCACAATGGTGAAAGCCACAATGTTCCCCTCTCTAGGACACCACAGTGGTTGCAGCCCCACTGTTCCTGTCTCTGTGACAACACAGCTGTGCCAGTCCTCATCCCCCTCTCTGTGACACCACAGAGGTGGCACCCGCAGTGTTCCCCTCTTTATGACACCAACACAGTGGCAGAACAAAGATTCCCCTCTCTATGAGAAAACAGTGGTGGCAGCCCCAACATTCCAATCTCTCTGACATCACTTTGGTGCCCAACCCAACATTGCCCTGTCTATGAAAACACAGTAGTAGCAGCCCCCACATTCACCTCTCTGTGACACCACAGAGGTGGCAGCCCCAGCATTCTCCTCTCTATGACAGCACCACAGTGGCAGCCCCAACATTCCCCTCTCTGTGACACCACAGGGGTGGCAGCCCCAAATGCTCCCCTGTCTGTGACACCCCAGCAGTGACTCCCACACATTCCCCTGCCTGTGACACCACTGCATTGGCAGTCCCAACATTGACTTCTTTATGACACCACAGCGGGGGCAGCCCCAAGATTAGCCTCTCCATGACAAACCAGGGGTAGCAGCCCCAAGGTTACCCTGTCTTTGAGCTCACAAGGATGGCAGTCCCAATGTTCTCCTCTCTATGACATCACTGGGGGCAGTGGAAGCCCCAATGTTCTCCTCTCTATGACAACAAAGCACTGGCAGCCACAGTGTTCCCTTCAATGACACTAAAGCAGCAGCCACCCCAACATTTCCCTCACTGTGACACCACAGCTGTGGCAGCCCCAGCGCTCCCCTCTCTGTGACACCACAGCTGTGGCAGTCCCGTTGTCCCGGTCTCTGTGACACCACAGTGGTTGCTGCCCGAATGTTCCCCTCTCTGTGACACTGCAGCTGTGGCAGCAGCACTAGAACAGAAGCAGCACCCGTGGAACACCAGGGGAGCAGGGGAGGAGCAGAGAAGGAGCAGTGGAACAGGGGGAGATGAGCAGTGTTGGAGCAGCAGTGGAGCAGTGGTGCAGGAGCAGAGGAACCGTGCTGAAACAGCACAGCACAGCTTTGGAGCAGCAATGGAGTGAGCATGGAAAAGGCGGAACAGTGGTGGCACAGGAGCTACAGCCATGGAACAGTGGTGGCACTGGAACTACGGCCATGGAACAGTGGTGGCACAGGAACTACGGCCATGGAACAGTGGTGGCACAGGAGCTACAGCCATGGAACAGTTGTGGCACAGGAACTACGGCCATGAAACAGTTGTGGCACAGGAACTACAGCCATGGAACAGTGGTGGCACAGAAGCTACAGCCATGGAACAGTGGTGGCACAGGAGCTCCAGCCATGGAACAGTGCTGGCACAGCCCCGCAGCTGTGGAGCGGTGCCTGAGATGCCGAAGCTGCGGGACACAGAGCGGCTCCCAGCCCTGTGTGCTGCAGGAGCCGGCCCCGCACACACCAGAGCGATGCCCCTCAGGCTCACCCAGAGCTGGGGGCACAGGCAGGAATTGCTGCTGGGCTCTGGAAGGTGTGGATTGAGTGCATTTAATGGTGAC
The DNA here is from genome assembly GCF_051311805.1 of Agelaius phoeniceus. Lineage (NCBI taxonomy): Eukaryota > Metazoa > Chordata > Aves > Passeriformes > Icteridae > Agelaius > Agelaius phoeniceus. Next base: position 1,992,593 of record NW_027509877.1, on the reverse strand, counting down.
CTGGGGGTTGATCCTGCTCATTGTGGCTGCTTTTGTGCTGTCGGGCCCATTCCAGTTCATCTGAAGTCGTGAACTCAGGAGAAACTTGGGACAAAAGGAATCAAAGTGCCTTCTGTCCTGCTGTCTTGCTTTGGAAAGACAGGCGCCTGCTAAGGAAGGCAGGAGCCTCCCCTCAAATAGAGAATGTAAACATCCCTGCCTCCGAATTGCTATAAATTTTAAATCAAGAGGCTCTCAGGAAAAACATATTGGAGCAGGAAACAACAGTTCTTTATTGGGGAAGAAAATAAAAGGAGAAAATAAAAAATGCAGTAAACTAAAACAGCAATGACAGAACCAGAACCCAACCTGACACCCTGTTGGTCAGGCTGTTGGTAGCAATCCAATTGGAATTGTGGCTGCAGTCCTCCTGCAGTGTCAGGTGTGGGTCTGTTGCAGCAGGGCTCCTGTAGAAAAGGGTGGAGTCCCTGGGTGGATCCCATCAGGATCCTCCAGTCCAACTGCTGGCCCTGCACAGGACACTCCAACAATGCCAGCCCGGGCCTGGCAGCGCTGGCCAAATGCTGCTGCAGCTCAGAGAGCCCTGGAGCTGGGACCCTGCCCTGGGGAGCCTGGCCAGGGCCCCAGCAGCCTCTGGGCAAAAACCTTTTCCTGACATCCAACCTGAGCCTGCCCCGACTCAGCTGCAGCCGCTCCCTCCACTCCTGTCCCTGGGCACCAGAGGGAAGAGGTTCCCACAGCCCCAGCCAGGGACCCGCTCCCAAGGCTGCTGCCATGGCCACCAGGGCTGGCACCAGCTGGGATGCTCGGTCTCCATGGGCCAGGCTTCAGGAATGGGATTCCCCAATTTCCTGCTCCTGCTAAAACCGCGCTGCCCTCGCTGCCCTCCCACCTCCCATGGAAAGCACAAAAGGCAAAGATCCGGGCTGGGATAAGAACAATTTACTGGGAACAGAAATGAGATAAGGAACAAACAGGAACAGAAACAATATTGATAACAGAAGTGATCAATAAAACTTTTAAAGGGAAAACTAAAACACAACTCACTGGGTCTTTCCTGGCCATGTATTTCCCCCTGCCTGGAAAGGACACCCTTCTCCTCAGGGAGAGAGAGAGAGAGAGAGAGAGTCCCTTTCCTGCTCTTGGCAATGACCTGAGGTGGGAGTGAATGTAATGACAGGGCTATGGCCAGACCCTTATTTTTTTCAATGCCACATCAGGTCATTGGGAGGGGCAGGAAAATTGACAGCTGTCTTCCCAGCATGGATTACAGGGAAAATGGATCCCCAGGGCTCTTCCCAACGTGGGACCTCCAATGGAGAAAGAAGCTGGAGTGGTGCATGAAGCTCTTCCTGCAGCTGGGGCACTCGCACAACTTCCCTTACTGGTGACTCCATTGGTTTCTGGTCAAATTCGAGCTCATCGAGAAGCTCTTTCCATGAAGTGGGACCCTTGTAGGGCCTCTCCCCAGTGTGGATGTGCCGGTGGATGATGAAGGTGGATTTTTTCTTGAATCCCTTCCTGCAATCAGGGCAGCAGAAGGGCCTCTCCTGGGTGTGACTCTGCTCATTCAGGCAGAGATTTTTGCTGGTCTGCAACCTCTTCCGACAGGTGGGGCACTCGTATCGCCTCTCCCCGGTGTGGATGCACCGGTGGAGGATGAGGTGGGAGTTGTGCTTGAAGCCCTTCCCGCACTCAGGGCAGCGGAAGGGCCTCTCCTCTGTATGAATGCGCTGGTGGCAGAGGTAATTGGAGCGTGTCTGAAACCTCTTCTGACACTTGGGACACTTGTAGGGCCTCTCCCCAGTGTGGACGTGTTGGTGGATGATGAGGGCAGAGCTGCAGCTGAAGCCCTTCCCACACTCCCCACACTCGTAGGCCCATTCCCCAGTGTGGATCATCTGGTGGCGGATCAGGGTGTTGCTCCGGCTGAAGATCTTCCCACACTCCAAGCACTTGTGGGGCTTCTCCCCATTGTGAAGCTGCTCATGGACCACCAGCTCTGAGCCCTGGCTGAAGCTCTGTCCACCTTCCTGGATCAGGGTGGGTCTTTCCTCCTCAGAGCACCCTGGGCTGGGTTTGCAGCCCCTCCACCTCTGGGATCTCTGGGGCTTTTCTTCCCTGTTGGATTCCTGTGCACTAGAGTTGCTCAAAACAGCCTCTTCCACGAGATTCTGCTGTGGAGAATTTTCCTCCCTGGTCTCCATCCTCAGCTTCTTCCCTGGGGGAGGAAGGACAAGGAGAGCATGGGATTTGCCTCCGTGCCACAGGGAAGGGGAAGGAGATCCCCCCAGAGCATCCCCGGCAGGACAGGGTTGGCAGCAGGGTTGTCCTGCAGCCGGGGGCTGTGCTGGGCTGGGAGATGGAGCAGGAGAGAGGGGGAAAGGGGCACTGACTTCCTCCTCACCTGCCTGGGGCTCCTGGGGCATCTTCCTCTTCCTCTCAGCCTCCTCCTTCATCTAGTGAAGGTTTCAGGATGGGAAATCCTGCTTTGGGAGGAAAACAAGGGATGAGCACACTAAATTTTATACTGGATTGAAGGCAAACCTGGGGGAGAATCTAAGCCAGAATTACAATTTAATAAGAAAATTAAGATCACGGCAATGATTCAGAAACGCTGCCTTAAACTGACAGAGTCAGGATATAACCTGAACCCTGTTGCTCAGGGTGGTGGCAACAGTCCCATTAAATGGTGGCTGCAGTCCTGTTGGAGTGATGAACGTGATTCTGTCCAAGCAGTGATCCTGTAGAAGGGTCTGGTCTTCCTCTGCAGGTCCAGCGGTGGTTCTGGAGCTCTTGTCCTCTGGGAATCCAGTAGGCAAGCTGCTCCTGGTGTTGCAAGGCTCAGCTTATATCCAGGTAGGAATGCTTGGATCCTCCCCCTGGGCGGAGCATCCCACAATGGGATGATGGAATTTGATCAGTCCTGCAGTGACACACAATGGCCCATTCGCAGAAGATATCTCCCCTGGAGGGCGTTATCAGGGCTGAGTCATGGAAGAGATAAAGAACCCTGCCCCACCTGTTTATAGCAGTTGATGAAGATTTGGATTGAAAACATGCATTGGGTTCCATCTTACACTGCAACCTGAAACAGTGGGGGAATCCCTGCTCAGGGGGTGAACACCACCCCCCTTACCCAAACTGGCTCAGGTGTAAAACCCCCACCCCGGGAAGGCCACACACACAGGGGACAATGTCACACTTGCCCTGCCCCAGGGCAGGTCTCTGTCCCTCTCACTCCCTTGCTCTCCCCCCTTTTCTCTTTCTTTCCATCTCTCTCTCTACCTCACATTTACTGTTTAATAAAATCCACCTTGGATTTGGTCTCGTTAGCACCTTAACTGGGGCAGAGGCATTTCTCTAACAATTTGCGTAACCAGATTGTGACATTATTTTTGCATGGTGTGTTCAGGGCAGTCTTGTCTCACCCCAGGTGCCTTTGACAACAGCATGGTTCCCTCTGAGGAGGTCGTGGTTTTTCTGGAAGAACCCTTGGAAACTTGGACACAGTCCCACCTTCCTCCTGGGGAACTTATGGAAGAACTGATGAAGAAAATGGCTGTTGTGGGTGGCCAGTGAAAAAGAAAATATTTTGTTGTCCTTCCTTGAAAAGTTTATTAAAATCACAGGAGGAAAGGGAGCAAATGTTACCAGCGAGACTGACAAGGTTCATCCACCCCATGGTGAGGAACACAAGGCTGCTAAAAGTCCCACAGGAAGCCCAGCTCAAGTAGCTAAATTCCCAAATAACTCCAGCCAGGGATCTCCGGGAGGATTTTTTTGGAGAGTGTTCGGAGCTGGCAGATCCCGGACTCGAGCCCCGGATATCTCCAGGCTCCCTAAGAGGAGCTTTTTCGGGGCCAGAGGAGCCGCGATCGCCCCTCGGGAGGGTCCCGGGGGGTCCACGTGGGGATGGCCCGGTACCGACGGGGCGGGACATTGGTTTTGGGGATCCCCGTGAGAGCTGGGGCTGTGGAACGGGGGACCCCCGGGGCGGGGAGAGGGGAAGGGGCGATACCGGAGCTGGGGCACCCCCGGCAGCCCGGAGATGAGGCGGGGACGGGACCCCCTGACCCTGACAGGGGCGCGTGCTGGGGTGACTTCATGATGCTCGTGCCCCATCGGTCCCTTTAGCCCAGAAATGAGTTCTGCACCTTTAAGGCTGGTTCTGAGAGCCAAGGGGAGGAGGAAGAAGCTGCAGCTTGTTTTCATACACTGCACTCACTCCTCCACATTCCAGCTCATGGATGGACAGAGGGCAGGACAGAGCTCTCCTTTGCTTTTAGTTAGTTTTTAGCTCTCTGAGGCAGAGAAGTTGCCTGGACTGTTATTTTTCTTTTTCTTTGGGGCTGTTGGAACCTGCTCTGCACTGAACACACAGAACACCACCAGCAGCTCGCACCCGTGGCCCACTGGACCTGGCCTGGGCCGCGGCATTTCCAGCGCTGGAGGGACTGATAAGAGACTGATAAGAGACTGATAAGAGACTGAGTGAGCTGAGCTGCAGCCCAGAGAGGGACTTTCTGTGTTTGTCATCTCTTTTGGAGTGGCAAGAGGTTTTATTGTTCAATATTGTTCTTTGTTTGTGCTGGTGAATGCTTTGCCTGTTAAATAAACGTTTTTTCCATTTTTTTCCGAGGAAATCTTTTCCCAATCCGGTTGGGGGAGGGGCTTCTTAAATCTGCTTTCTAGAGGAAACTCTTTTGGAGATTTTCTCCCAAATTTGCCCCATACGAGGCCAGGGTGGTGGGAAGAGGGGGGACCTCCAAGTGGCAGAACTGGGGTGAGGCTGGAGAAGGGGACCCCAAAACCCCCCCCAGCATCCCTAAGCAGGACCCTGGAGAGGGGTCCTGGGGACCCTTGAGGATCCTCAGCAGCCCTGAGATGGGGGAACACCAGAACCCTGGAGGGATGAGACTGGACATAGGACACTCCTGGTGGCTTTTTTTAATTAAGTCTCGATTTTTGGAGGTTTTTATGGACATCAGGTGACTTCTAGAGATGGACTTGGGCAAGGGAAATCCCCAAAAAAAGGCATTCACACCCTGTTTTTCCCCAAACCAGGATTTTCCCCAAACCATCCTGCAGTGACATCCCCCATGTCCTGCTGTGGGTGAGCTCACTCCCAAACCTGACCCTGATCCGGGTCTCAATCTCACTCCATGTTCAGACACACTCACAGTTCTGTATTTAATCTTATCCCAGCCCCACACTCATCTAGCTCCAGACCCAATCCCAACCCCAGCCCTAAAGCCAATCCCATTTCTAGTTTTAACCCCAATCCCAGCTCTAATCCAAATCTCAGCCCCAGCTCCAAGCCCAGCCCCAATTCCAGCCCTTTCCTAAATCCTCAGCCCCAAACCAAATCCCAGGTTCAGCTTTTCTGGGGCTTTGGGGGTGTCTCTGTCCCTGTGACCCCGATGATGTTTGGGTGGGGTCACAGCAGGGCTGAGAGGGACAGAGACCCCCCCGGCCTCCCCAGGGGTGAGAAGGTGGCAGAGCCCCCCCAGCCCCGAGCAGCCTCAGCGGTGAGAGGGACACAGAGCCCCTGGTGCCCAGCCCTGCACAGGCATTGCCTGAGGCCAGAGGGATGGAGACCCCCCGAGCATCCCCCAGGGCCAGGGGACAGAGAGCCCCGAGCATCCCCTGGGCTGAGAGGGACAGAGACTGCCCCGAGCACCCCCTGGCACAGGGGTGAGAGGGAGGGAGACCCCCCAGGTATTCCCTGGAGTGAGAATGATGGAGACCCCTGGGGAATGGCCTGGGGTGACGGGGACAGGGATACCCCTGAGAAATGGCCTGGGGTGACAGGGATAGCGACAACCCTGGGGAATGGCCTGGGGTTACAGGGACAGGGACACCCCTGGGGAAAGGCCTGGGGTGACAGGGACGGGGACAAACCCTCCCAAGCCCCTCTCAAGCATCCCCCAGTCTGAGAGGCTCAGTGACCCCTTGAGCATTCCCTGGGCACTCGACAAAGTGAAGTTGTTTCTTGACAAAAATCAAACTTAAGCCTACAGAAAATGCCTTGAATTTACTCTTCCCACAAGTAACTTGTGGTGGAAACGAGAACAAATTGCAAAATTTAATCAACTGACAGTAGAAGCAATTCTGTGGCAATTCCAAAATCCATTGGTCCTGCACAGCTCCAGCTCAGCTGCTGGCACATTCTGATAAAAGAAAAGTGGAAATTCGGCCCAATACATTGTGATACCTCTTTTATGAAAAGAGTATGAAAAGGAAGGGAAAGCTCTGTGTAGATGTCACAACGGTGACAGGGACAAAGAAAAAAAAATATTCTTAGATTTGGCAAAGCCCCCGGCCTGTGAAAAAGAAAAGGGGGGATAGCCAGGGATTGAGAGGGACAGAGATCTCCCCTGGAGTGGGCCAAGTGTGACATTGTCCCCTGTGTGTGTGGCCTTCCCAGGGTGGGGGTTTTACACCTGAGCCAGTTTGGGTAAGGGGGGTGGTATTCACCCCCTGAGCAGGGATTACCCCACTGTTTCAGGTTGCAGTGTAAGATGGAACCCAATGCATGTTTTCAATCCAAATCTTCATCAACTGCTATTAACAGGTGGGGCAGGGTTCTTTATCTCTTCCATGACTCAGCCCTGATAACGCCCTCCAGGGGAGATATCTTCTGCGAATGGGCCATTGTGTGTCACTGCAGGACTGAGAAAATTCCAACATCCCATTGTGGGATGCTCCGCCAAGGGGTTGGATCCAAGCACTCCTACCTGGATATAGCTGAGCCTTGCAACACCAGGAGCAGCTTGCCTACTGGATTCCCTGAGGACAAGAGCTCCAGAAACACCACTGGACCTTCAGAGGAAGACCAGACCCTTCTACAGGATCACTGCTTGGACAGAATCACGTTCATCACTCCCACAGGACTGCAGCCACCATTTAATGGGACTGCTGCCACCACCCTGAGCAACAGGGTGTCAGGTTATATCCTGACTCTGTCAGTTTAAGGCAGTGTTTCTGTATCATTGCCTTGATCGAAATTTTCTTATTAAATTGTATTCCTGGTTTAGACCCTCCCCAGGTTTGCCTTCAAACCAGTACAAAATCCAGTGTGCTCATCCCTTGTTTTCCTCCTTAAAGAGAATTTCCCATCTTCAGTTCTTGGCCAGATGGAGGAGGAGGCTGCAAGGAAGAGGAAGGAGCCGTGGGACACCCAGGCAGGTGTGGAGGAAGTCAGTGCCCCTTTCCCCCTCTCTCCTGCTCCATCTCCCAGCCCAGCACGGCCCCCGGCTGCAGGACGAACCCGGTGTCAACCCCGTCCTGCCGGGGATGCACTGGGGGGATCTCCTTCCCCTTCCCTGTGGCACGGAGGCAAATCCCATGCTCTCCTTGTCCTTCCTCCCCCAGGGAAGAAGCTGAGGAGGGAGACCAGGGAGGAGAAATCCCCACAGCAGAACCTCATGGAAGAGGCTGTTTTTAGTGCTTCCAGAGTGGAGGAATCCAACAGGGAGGAAAATCCCCAGAGACTGTACAGGAAGAGGGGCTACAAAGCCAGACCAGGGTGCTCTGAGGAGGAAAGACCCACCCTGAGCCAGGAAGGTGGACAGAGCTTCAGCCAGAGCTCAGAGCTGGTGGCCCATGAGCAGCTTCATGATGTGGAGAAGCCCTACAAGTGCTTGGCCTGTGGGAAGTGCTTCAGGAAGAGCTTCCACCTGATCCGCCACCAGATGATCCACACTGGGGAATGGGCCTACGAGTGTGGGGAGTGTGGGAAGGGCTTCAGCTGCAGCTCAGAACTCATCAGGCACCAACGCATCCACACTGGGGAGAGGCCCTACGAGTGTCCCAAGTGTGGGAAGAGGTTTCAGACCAGCTCCAGTCTCCTCCTGCATGAGCGGATTCACACAGAGGAGAGGCCCTTCCGCTGCCCAGAGTGCGGGAAGGGCTTCAAGCACAACTCCCACCTCATCACCCACCGGCGCATCCACACTGGGGAGAGGCCCTACGAGTGTCCCAAGTGTGGGAAGAGGTTTCAGACCAGCTCCAGTCTCCTCCTGCATGAGCGGATTCACACCCAGGAGAGGCCCTTCTGCTGCCCCGACTGCGGGAAGGGCTTCAAGCACAACTCCACCCTCATCACCCACAAGCGCATCCACACTGGGGAGAGGCCCTACGAGTGTCCCCAGTGTGGGAAGAGCTTCACCAGCAGCTCTCACTTGACAAGACACCAACGGAGTCACCGGTAAGAGATGCCCTGCAAAAGCCCCAAGTGCAGGAGGAGCTTTGTGCCCAGCTCCAGCTTCAACCCCCATGGGAAAACCCATATTGGAAAGAGCCCGGGTGATCCATGTTCCCTGTGATCCATGCTGGGAAGACACCTGTACCTTTTCCTGCCCCTGTCAATGACATGGTGTGGGATTGAAGAACATGAGGGTCTGGCCATGGCCATGTGATTCCATTCACTCCCACCTCAGAACATTGCCAGGGGCAGGAAAGGGACTCTCTCTCCCTGAGGAGAAGGGTGTCCTTTCCAGGGAGGGGAAATACGAAACTGGGAAGAGCCAATAGTTGATGTTGTAGTTTTCCCTGTAAACCGTTTTATTGATCCCTTCTGTTATCAATACTGTTTCTGTTCCATTTGTTCCTTATCTCGTTGCTGTTCCCAATAAATTGTTCTTATCCCAGCCTGGGATCTTTGCCTTTTGTGCTTTCTATGGGAGGCGGGAGGGCAGCAAGCGGCAGCGCGGTTTTAGTGGGGGTAGGAAATTGGGGAATCCCATTCCTGAAGCCCAGCCCATGGAAACCGAGCATCCCAGCTGGTGCCAGCCCTGGTGGCCATGGCAGCAGCCTTGGGAGTGGGTCCCTGGCTGGGGCTGTTGTGGAGAGCTAGGGACCTGCGTGCGGAAGATCTCGGGCTGTACGGGTAGATAGGAAGGCCCCCCTCACCCTGCAGTCTGACTGTTGCTCCGTACCTGGCCACACCCGGCCAGACGTGAGCAGAGGGAAGGGACACAGACTGCCCAAGCCATAAATACCCCTGAGACCCCTCAATAAATGCCATTTGCTGTCCACCACATTGGTGTATGTAGCATTGGACCGAGTGACCCTGGGCCTTGAGTCACCGTGTCAGACCTCCTGAACCAGGTCGCCACGCCGTAATGGCAACATCTGGTGCCAAAACCCGGGAATCGCAGCGCCCGGAGTTCGGGATTTCGCCTGGACAGGGGACTGGCGGCTGCACAGCAGGCCTAGTGCAGCGGGGGGGACGCCCCCGGACCAGCGTGGACCATGGAAGCCATAGCGAAGGTCGTAACTCAGATGCATGCTCAATGGGGGATTGATTGTAAGCTAAAAGATTTATGTCTTGCTATACCGAGACTTATTAAGCTGGGGGCAATAGACAGCCCGGTGGATATTCTCCATTCGGAGATATGGGATACTTGTACAAAGGTTTTAGCTGAGGAGACTATGTCCTCAGGCTCAGGGAAAGCTCTAAAGTCATGGGGCAGAGTCGTGCAGGCTCTGCAGAAAGCTAGAGAAGAGCAGGAGACCTGGAAAGCCGCGCAGGCTTGGTTATTAGCCACGCCGCATTTGGGGGTGGGCGCGGCAACGCAGACCACGGAGGGCTTCGATCAGATCGGCACCGCGGAACCGCGAATGCTGGATTCCCCCGAGCAGACCGCCTTACCATCAGAGGGGGGGGAACACGCGCGGGCGTTTTGGCGGGGGTTAACGGAGGAAGCGCTGGAGGTGGCGAAATTGCCGGACCCCGAAGGGGTGGATAAAAGCGCACCCCCTCCGTATGCGTTTGAGAATGGCGCCGAACCGCGTGTTCAGGGCGGAAAGGGAAACACGGGGGGCGGAAATGCAGTCAGCCTGCTTAACAACACATGCGCGGGCGAGCGGGGGGACGGGGCGGCCCCCGCGGAGGAGCGTAAGGCCAGTCAGAGCGCTCAGTTCACTTTAGGTCCTTATAGGGCAAGGACCTCCCCCAGAAGGAGGCGGGGGGACCCCAGGGGGAGGGAACGGCCCGACCCCCGCAAGAAGGGGTGGGTTCGGAGCCTGAGAAAAAGGCAGAGCAGCCCGGAAACGTCCGGGCAGTCGACTTCCGGCTCGGACTCGGACTCGAGCTCCGAGCTCGAGAGGGGATCAGGGAGTTCCAACTCGGATTCGGGTTTTAACAGAAGGAGAGCAGCGGCATACAAGGTCACTAGCCACAGCGCTCCTGCATGGGTGAAGGGGATATCGGAGAAAGATCGAACTCCGCTTACAGACTGGTGGAAAATAAAAATAGCGTGTGCTGAATGGACTCCGTCGGCGAAACTGGTGTTCCCCGTTCGGGTGGGGGGAGCCGGCAGGAATCAAAGGACCTATTCCCCGGTAAACCCAAAAGAGGTGCAGGCAATTATTAAAGCAATTGCAGATAGGGGAATTAATTCTGCCATGGTTTCCACACTCATTGACAGTGTTTTTGGAGGGGATGACATGTTACCTTTTGATATTAAGCAGACTTGCAGAATGATTTTTGATGGGGCAGGGATGATCGTTTTTAAGCAGGAATGGGAGGATAACTGTATTAAGCAGCTGGCCCTGGTAACAGGGGCAGATCATCCACTGCACGGCTCCAGCATACAGAGGCTAATGGGCACAGACCCTACAATGATCACCCCCTAGGCACAGGCTGAGGGCTTGCGGGCACATGAGGTTATGACAACAACCCGTGCTGCCAGAGAAGCCATCCGTGTTGCTTCCAAAGTAATAGCCAAACCGTCGCCTTGGTCCACAATAAAGCAGAGTGAGAGTGAAAGCTTCACTCAGTTTGTGGATCGTTTACAGGCTGCCTTGGACTCCTCAACATTACCCTCAGAGGCAAAGGGTCCTGTGCTGGCAGAGTGCCTACGCCAGCAATGCAACTCAGCCACCAAAGACATTTTAAGATCACTGCCGCAAGGGTCTAATCTAGCTGCCATGATCAGACACGTTGCAAAGGAAGAATACCTAGCTCCCATTCAAGCAGCAGTTCACACTGCAATAACGAGTGTCATGGCATTGCTTTAAGTGTGGCCAAGCTGGGCACGTGGCAACAAACTGCCCCCAGTCAGGGCGCCCACCAGCAGCTGCTCCACCACTCCAGGGGAGACCTAGGGGACCATGCTGGGCATGTGGAAAGAAAGGGCATTTAGCTAAGGAATCCAGATCCAGGCATCAGGGAAACAGGAGAGGGAGGGGGCAGCCGGGCCGTATCCAGCCTCCTCCCACCTGGAACATGCAGCGGCCCAGCTACAGCAACGCCCAATGGGGCACAGGGCTCTCATGCCCACCACCTCCACCCCCTCAGGGAATGACCAACTTTGTCGCCCAGCCAAAGGCTCAATCGAACCCATCTGCACCTCAGGAATACCAAGAACAGCTCCCTGGGGCCGAGGCCCCTGGGTGGCTTTGGCCATGAAAGCATGGGAACGGGACCCATGGGTGGCCTTCGCCGCGAAGGTGGGGAAACACCCACTGATTGTGTGGGCAGTGTGTCGTCTCCACAACAGCTCCGACGACTCGGCCATCTGCCTTCCCTTTTGGGTGGACACAGGGTCAGATGTCACCGTCATCCCAGACATACATTGGCCTCGACCATGGAAGCTAGAAGTAGCCCCCATGGTGGGCGGAGTTGGAGGGCTGTCCTGAGCCCACAAGAGCACCCAACCAGTGGCAATAACCCTCTGCACCGAGAGAGGACCGGGAAGAACTATCACCCTCACTGCATATGTGATGTCGGATTGCCCACCCTTGCTAGGGAGGGATGCCCTAGCCCTGCTGGATGTTAGGATGACAAATTTATTCTAAGGGCCACTGTCGCGTACCCGCCATTGCCCATCAAGCTGACTTGGAAATCAGCCGACCCAGTGTGGGTCAAACAGTGGCCCTTGTCAACGCCTCGAATGACTGCCCTCATTGAGTTAGTTAGCCATGAATTACACAAGAATCATATAGAACCCTCCCCGAGTCCATGGAACACTCCGATCTTCGTAATACCTAAGCGGTCTGGTGAAGGCTTTCGTCTCCTGCACGACTTGCGAGAAGTGAACAAGAGAACCCAGCCTATGGGCCCTGTGCCAACTTCGCTGCCCATGAACTCTGTGATACCGAAAGGACAACCCTGTGCAGTGCTCGACATCAAAGACTGCTTCTTTTCTATTCCCCTGCACGAAGACGACAAGGAGCGTTTCGCCTTCTCCATCGTCTTCCCAAACAGCCAGCGGCCCAACCTACGCTTCCAATGGAGGATGCTTCCACAAGGAATGCTCAACTCCCCGACTATCTGCCAGATCACCGTGGACCGAGTGCTAACACCAGTCCGGCAGAGCAATCCGACTGTAACCATCGTGCAGTACATGGACAACATCCTGATCGCCGCACCATCCACGAGACAAGTGGACCAGCTGGTGTCTACCATCTCCGAGACCTTAAGGACAAATGGCTTTGAGGTAGCGAGTGCAAAAATAAAAAAGGGACCGTGCGTGACCTTCCTAGGAGTGGGAATCACAAGCTCCTACATAACTCCTCCCCAGATGAAAATCCGCCGAGACATCAAGACGCTCCACGACATGCAACAGCTGGTAGGGTCCTTACAGTGGCTCCGCAACATCGTCCTGATTCCTCCCGAGGTCATGGACCCTCTGAATGACCTCTTGAAAGGGAAGAGCCCATGGGAGCAAAAAACCCTGACACCGGAAGCGGTAAGCTCGCTCAACTTCATCGAACGTCAGATGTCAGAGAGCATGCTCACCAGATGGGACTCAAGTGCTCCAGTCGATCTGTATGTCCACTTTACAAAAAAGGGGGGAGTGGGAGCCTTAGCCCAAGGACCCCCCGACAAGGCCCAACCAATACTATGGGTGGTCTTGGGGAAACCGTCACGTGCCTTTTCCTCGGGAGTCGAGTGCCTCTGCAGCCTCATCATGAAAGGCAGGAAACTCGCCCTAAGACATCTGGGCATCGAACCTTCCAGGATAAGCTTGCCTCTCTGCAAACAGCTCTCTGCGCAGTCAACAACAATATCGGAATATCTAGCCATGGCCCTTACAGGCTTTGGAGGAGAGATTCGCTACGCGGAAAAACCCCCTTGGACTCGGCTGCTCACGGTCGTCGATATTGACCTCCCACCAAAAGTACTTGACCGACCGCGGGCGGGACCAACCATCTTCACAGACGCATCATCGCAGACCTCCACCGCGGTGGCAGTATGGCAGTCAGGAGAACAGTGGCAATGTGTCAAGGCAACTGACCCCACGCTTTCAGTCCAACAGCTTGAAGCAGCAGCTGTAGTGCTAGCGTGCGGACTGTTCCCAGAAGAACACCTTAACATTGTGACTGATTCCATATTTGTGGCCAAGCTCTGCCTAGCCATGTCCGGACCAGGTGTGTCAGTGTCCACAGTGGCAACGATGCTGGAGGAAGCACTCCATTCACGGAAAGGCGCCATATCAGTCATCCACGTCAGCAGCCATGACCCAATCAAAGGATTCTACCAAATAGGCAACGACAAGGCTGACGCCGCCGCAAAGGGCGTATGGACAGTGAAAGAAGCTCGTCAGTTGCACGAATCCCTTCACATCGGAGCTAAAGCGCTTGCGAAAAGGTGCAGGATTTCTACCGTGGACGCAAAGCACGTCGTCGCTACGTGCCCCCACTGCTAGAAGTCGCCACTGTGGTCGAGCGGCGTCAACCCCAGAGGCCTCAAAGCCTCAGAAATATGGCAAACAGACTTTACACAATGCCAGCTGTTGAAACCCCGAGCGTGGCTCGCAGTTACCGTAGATACGTACAGCGGCATGATTGTGGCCACACAGCATCTCAAGACTGATTCCAAAGCGACCATCCAACATTGGCTAACAGCCATGGCATGGCTTGGAGTTCCAAAACAGATCAAAACAGATAACGGCCCAAACTTAATCTCAAAGGTAGTCCAAGCATTCGCCTCGAAATGGAACATCGCCTTGGTGCATGGCATCCCATACAACAGCACCGGGCAAGCCATTGTCGAAAGAGCAAACCAGACTCTGAAAACTAAGCTGGAAGTGCTAGCAAAGGCAGAAGGCTTCACCAATGCCATTCCCCCAGGTGACCAGGCGTGCATGCTGGCAACTGCGCTGCTAGCGTTAAATCAATTCCCTAGGGGGGACGAAACAAACAGTCCTGCTCAGAGACACTGGGCCACTCGGGCGCTAGAGGAAGGCCCACGGGTGGTGATCAAAAATGAACTAGGGGAGTGGGAACAGGGTTGGAGATTGGTGCTCACGGGGCGGGGATATGCGGCCGTTAAAAAGGACGGGGACATTAAATGGTGTCCACTCAAATCTATCAAACCAGACCTTCATAGGGAAACTCATGAGAATTGTGAGACTTTGTTTACAGGACTGGATCATTGAATGTCCCCGAAACTCATATGCCCCACTACTGGGAAAGAGAGAGAGGCCATCGAGGAACCCAACATCACCTGAGAAGCTTGCGCCATCAAAATTAAAGCAACAACGGTGTTTCTGTGAGATTTTGTGTTGGGGCTTGTCGCCAGAGGGCAAGCCAGCCCAGACTACTACCCTCATCAGGTGGGTCATGCAACATCTTACTGGTGACAAGATGCTCAGAGACATCACCACGCCGAACGCCCCGTCCTTCGTGCTTCCCATCACCGACCTGTTTCCGGAACAACCAAAGGTAGACCCCTATTCTTCACACGCCACACACATGTACCTATCCTACTGGTGCCCAGCCTCAAACCCAGGAAAAAGTTATTGCAATCGCCCAGGGTGGGGATACTGTGGGCACTGGGGCTGTGAAACAATAGTTACAGATGCCAGGTCGTCAGGACCTGGGTGGGACCCACAAGAGCCCGACAGATTCCTACAGTTCACCTGGGCACCCGCAGGCTGCAAAACACCCATCTTCCTTCAGGGAAGTTTCTATCGAAACCACCATAAAGTCCCCAAATTCCAGAAATGCACTCACTATAACATGACAATTTTTTAGCCGAATCACCCTAGCTGGGCCGTGGGCAAAGCATGGACAGTAGTCCTTCAAGGGTCAGAAAAGTGGGTGAATGTGCGAATTACCAGACTCCAACCATCAGCACCCAGAGCGGTTGGGCCCAACAAAGTGATCAAAAGCACACAGAAAGGGAGAAACATGACCTACCCCAAAGCCTTGCCCACAAGGGTCACCGACGTCCCGACTGGCGATGAGGAAGCCTTCCAGATAGGCCGCTCAGCCAGGTCAGGCTCGGACCCAATCCTTCACATGTTAGAAGCTACCTTTCTATCCCTGAATGAATCTAACCCTAACCTAACCGACTCTTGCTGGCTTTGCTACGATGTTAAACCCCCCTTTTACGAAGGAGTCGCTTTAGATACCCCCTTCAGCTATTCCACAGCCGATGCCCCTCGCCAGTGCAGATGGGACACACCCCGCAAAGGAATTACCCTGAGTCAAGTCACAGGTCAGGGCAGATGCTTTGGCAATGCAACCCTAGCTAAGCGGAAAGGCGATGTCTGCACCAAAGTAGTTGAGCCCGACAGGAAGAATAATAAGTGGGTAGTCCCATCCGCATCTGGGATGTGGGTTTGCCAGAGATCTGGAGTGAGTCCCTGCGTGTTTCTTGCCAAATTCGATAACTCTAACGACTTTTGTGTTCAAGTTCTGATCGTCCCTAGGGTCCTGTACCACTCAGACAAAGAGGTGTACCACCTTTTCGAAGAAAACAGCCGGCTCCACAAGAGAGAAATATTAACAGGTATAACTATCGCAATGCTGCTCGGCCTAGGGGCGGCTGGAACGGCAACAGGTGTCTCAGCCCTAGCAACTCAACACCAAGGACTGTCCCAGCTGCAGATGACCATCGATGAGGACCTGCAGAGGATCGAGAAATCCATTTCCTTTCTAGAAAAGTCAGTCTCCTCGCTCTCAGAAGTGGTCCTGCAGAACAGGCGAGGACTGGATCTCCTGCTCATGCAGCAAGGAGGCCTGTGTGCTGCCTTGAAAGAGGAATGTTGTTTCTACGCTGACCACACAGGAGTCGTTAGAGACTCCATGGCAGAACTCCGAAACAGACTGGCTCAGAGACAGAAAGACAGGGAAGCCCAACAGGGCTGGTTCGAATCCTGGTTCAATCGATCTCCATGGCTCACCACCCTGATTTCTACCCTAATAGGCCCAGTCACTATAATCTTACTAACCCTAATCTTCGGGCCTTGCATATTAAACAAACTGGTGCAATTTGTTAAAAGGCGTTTGGAAACGGCTAACATTTTGTTTCTCGAGCGCCAACAATTACTTTAAGGCGTGCCACTTACTAACACACGATTTTACGCTAATTCTACTAACCCATGAAATTTTGTAACCTTTACATTTTATAAGATTTTTACTAATCATGAGGTGGGGGGAAATGTGGAGAGCTAGGGACCTGCGTGCGGAAGATCTCGGGCTGTACGGGTAGATAAGAAGGCCCCCCTTACCCTGCAGTCTGACTGTTGCTCCGTACCCGGCCACACCCGGCCGGACGTGAGCAGAGGGAAGTGACACAGACTGCCCAAGCCATCAATACCCCTGAGACCCCTCAATAAACGCCATTTGCTGTCCACCACATTGGTGTATGTAGCATTGGACCGAGTGACCCTGGGCCTTGGGTCACCATGCCGGACCTCCCGAACCAGGTCGCTACGCCATAACGGCAACAGGAAGAGATAAAGAAAACTGCCCAATTAACAGAAGATAAATGCTCCAGTTCTAACAGATGGGTGATGATCCCACAGCCTGTGAATTCAGGGAGTGCTCAACATCATGGTTCCTTCTCCTTTCCCTGATCCTCCTTTGTCCCTCCTCTTCCTCCCACTCCTCATCTTCCCTCCCTCCTCCTCCTTTTCCTTCCTAAGCCAACCTCCTTCTCTTACTTCCCTCCCTTCTTGCTCTCCTTCTTCATCCAAACTGGGCCTTGTTGGGGACCCTGGCTGCAGACTTCCAGCCCTTGGGGGTCCTCCCAGGAGATCCGGAAGGGGTGAATGCAGAGAGGGCTGGGAGATCCCAGGAGTGGCTTCACTGGGAGGGACTGGGCTGTACTGGGATCATACTGGGATCAAATAGGCAGTGACTGGGATTGCACTGCATTTGTACTCACATCATACCAGGATCATACTGGAACTGAGTAGGAGCCTGCTGGGTGCAATTGTGACCCTGTTGGAGGCAAATGGGATATACTGGGAGCAAGTGGGATCATGCTCTGGGTGAGCAGGAGCAGCTGTGAGCAACTGGGATCATGCCAGGAGCATGTGGGGGAACTGGGAGTGACTGGGTGCATGCTGGGGGTCATTGGAAACAACTGGGCTTCTACTGGGATCATGCTGGGAGTGACTGGGAATATGCTGGAAGGAACTGGGATACACTGGGAAAGACTGGGAAACACTGGAACAAAAGTCAGGGTGAAAGGGAGCAACTGGAACCATGTGGGGCAAAAGTGGTTCCTACAGGCAGCAACTGGGACCACACCGGGGTCATCACTGGATCATACTGGGACTGACTGGATTAACCCTGGCACTGTCTGAGAGTGACTGGGAACACACCATGCACATCGTCCCTGCACTGGGGGTGACTGGGAGCACCTGGGAGCACACTGGGAGCAAATGGCATCATACTGGGACTGACTGGGTTGATCTAGCTGGAGGCAACCGGGACCATCCTGGGAGTGCTTGAAAGTAACTGGGATTATTCTGGGACCATACTGGGAGTGCTGCCATGTGACAAGGATCATACTAATACATAAAATTTCAATAGTCAATGTGAATTTTATTTCTATATCTTTGATTTTAAAGAAGGCCAGCAAGCAGTGCTGGTTGGCCGGGGAGTCACCGCTCCACTCACGGCACACACCACTTACAAATTCAGTAAAGTATATATATACTGTTTTTAAGCATAAAAAAGCAGTTTCCAGTGTGCTTGTTTAGTAGAAATGAGTAAGTATCAATCAGCTGGAATAAGCAATTTCATCATCTTTCCAGGTGGTTGTTGGCTTCCTGTCCTTCTTGTGCTTGTCTGGAGCGAGGCCCCTTCACCGCTGTCTGCTACATGATTTTGTTAAGCTTTTTATTACACATAAGCATTTAGTCGCATTGCAGTCCCCTTAGCTTCACCACAACTTCCTCTATTTTATTCTAAGCATCAGTCATCTTGCTACCTCATCTCTTTACTTTACCATACTTCCCCTAGTTCAAAGCTTTATTTGGCTATAGAAAGTTTCATAAGCCTTCTTTGGATCTATCCCAAAGAATGCATCCATTTTCCACACAGCAGATAAAAGCATTTGCTGATTCCATTGCTGATTGACACAAATGACAAAAACATTTTTCACAGTATTGCTCACCAGATTGATGATGTGGGGATCTACCTCCCTTTCCTGTAGGGCATGTAGAACGTGCTGCTGGCTTGCGGTGTCAAAAGCCTTGGCCATGTCCACAAATACAACAGCCAGGGGTTTGTGTTCTCCTTTTGCGGACTGAATTCTAGTTTGCAGGAGTTTCAGGTTTTCAGAGCATTCCACTGCCCTTATAAAGCCTCTTTGCCTTGGGTTGAGGGGGCAAGCCTTGGTCAGTTTGGCTGTTAAAATCCTGGAGAGCAGTCTTAGCAAGATGGAACCGATCAGGATGGGTCTCCAGTTGTTAATGTCCTTTAGGTGCCCTGCTTTGGTTGACTTAGGAATCAAAACAGTCCTGCAACCCCTCACTGTGTCTGGGATTTTTCCTGATGTTAACCATAAGCTGAAGATCTCCATGCTCCAGGAGTACTCTGGATCCATCTTCTTGATGTCTCTTAGAGGAATCCTGGACTGGGAGCCGAGTTTTTGCTCATCTCCTGCACATTTTTCTCAATTTCTTTTGCCATAATTAAGTCTCTGAAAGCACTAATGTTGGCTTTCCCATTAATTTGGTGTTGCTGCTGCTTGGGGCGTGGCATCCCAGGTCGAGGATGGCTCGGTGGCAGCGCCTCTGCCACACGGACCAAGCACACGCACACACCAATGTGGTGGACGGTAACTGGCGTTTATTAACGGTTAGGCAGGGTCATTTATAACAGGGGTTAATGGCCAACAACACGTGGGGCTAAGTAACGGTAAAGGGGAGGGGTCCTGTCTGCCCGTAACAATGCGAGATCTTGGGGCCGGTCCCTCATCTCCCACAATTTGGAAGTTCCCAAGGCTATCAAATGTTCCAGGTGTTTCCCATCAGGCTTTAAAACCTGAATAAAGTTTGATGGGTGGGATTTCACAGGACAAACATTCTTTGTCATTCAGGATAATTTTAGCAAGTTTTCCCCTATCTAGATGGAACAGGTCTTAGAAGCAAAGAAAATGACCTTTCTTAACTGTTCTTCTTTTCATCCACTTTTGAGAAGGTCTTATTGGTCCTTTTTCCTGGCTCCCCATTTTTCTCTTATCTTGGGTTGCTGTTCTTATCTGGCTGATTAATTCAAGGCATCAAAAGCATTCCTGTGCTGATTGATTGTTGATTGCATCTCCTTATCATCTATTAAGTGCTTGGATATCCACAGGAAGGTGTGAATTGTCCCAGCTGATAGCCATTCACTGAGGGTTCTGAGATAATGGGCCTGCAGCTCCCCCTCCCTCTGTCACTTGCTGTTTCCCAGCTGTTGTTATCTTTATCAGGGTGGTGACTCATCTTGGGATCTGTTTTCCTTCCAGCAGCTGCTCTCCCAGGCATCTGACTCCTCCCAAGATCTTTGTCCAAGTCCATTCGCAGGCCCCCAGCTGCTCTCCTGCTTTGATGACTCATGCCAGGTTCCTTATCTACATCCTCAGCTGGTTTCCTGGGCAGCAATCTCCTTTTGTCCCTGATTTCTTCAGCTGTTCCAATCTTACCAGTAGTTTTTCCTCTTTAGTCCAGCATTTTTTGTGGGCTCCTGGGTAGGAAGTCTCTTTTGGGTGGAAAACAGCAACCCTTCCCTGATTTCTGACCAATGAATGTGCCAATCTTTTGTGTTGTCCCAGAGCAATTTTCATCTTGAAGTCTCTGCTGCATTCCTCATATATCCACTCCCTGCCTGGAGCCATTTCTGCTGCTCCCCTGTATTTACCAAAGTGACAAACAATACCATGAGAATTACTCTTCTCTTTTCCACATTGAGCACACAGAACACAAACCCTCCTTATCCCGTGGGCTACCCTCAGGTGTTCAATCAAGCCCAACACACAGTTCACCCGGGTACCGCAGGAAGGACAAGGTGGATTTGTTATCAGGAACAGTCACAGTAAGGATGTCTTCCAGTGTCTGTTCCCTGTGGTTCTCTGTCTGAGCTGGGGATGTCGCCGGCTTGGTGTCGTTCTCCGGCTCAGCAGGTGATGTTTCTGGTGTGCCCTCAGTCTCACAATTGCTGTTTCTCTACCTGTTGTCAAGCACAAACGATTCACAGTTCCTCGGAAGGCAGATCTTCAGTCCCACACTTGGCCGTGGTGCAAACTGTTCATAGACCTCAGGCAGCCTGCTCAAACCCTGCCAGCTTGCGGGAAAATGAGCACATTCAAAGTTATTCATAAACAAGTCCAATCTAGAAAACTCTAAATTCACCAGAGAAGCCAATTCACATACGGGGGGGGTGAGATGGTAAATTTTTCAACACTAGGTCTACCCAGTTTTTAGACAACAGGTCTAGCTGGTGTTTAGAAAATCAAAACACCAGGTTTACCTTGCAAAATTGAGAGAAGGTGTCCAGTTGTAGACCCTGGGACACCAGGTCACCTAGTTATGTTTAGAGGTTTTGTTTTAAAATGGTTCCCCATTTTATGGCTCCGGATAGTAAATTTGCCACAAGTTTAGGAGAGGTAGAATAAGAAGGACAGAGCAAGGACATAGCAATCTTTTGCCCACTTTAAAATCCTGGAGTCAGATCTTGGGCAAAGAGCCACCCAGCTCTTACTGTTTGTTTCAGGAGGATGACATTTCAACAGGAGGACGTTGAACTGGCCATCCCCACCACCTCTGTGCTGGGGCAGAGATTGACTGGGTTACATTACACAGGCTTTCCAGCAGGACCATGAGGAGGTGCAATCACTGCAGCAATGCCCAGTTTGTAACTATACTCTCAAAAACTGCCTTAAGAGAATCACAGTCATTCCCGCCATTTGCCTGCACTTCACTGAACTTCTTCACTTTGACATTCAGAGCACTGGGCAGAAATCCCATCACATCATCACCCACCTCAGGCCTTTGGGATGCTTTGTTTTAATTAAACAGTCAGATTCCCCTGCTTTGCACCAGTTCTAAGCTGGCTGCTGGGTGCTGGCCAAGGTGGGGCACTGGCCCAGGAACCCCCGCCGGGGACCCTCCCCTGCATGAACTGCTCAGCCGACGCCTTTTCCCAGCAGTTGACAGCAGGGCATGGAGCGACAGATACGGCTTGTTTGTAGCCAGGTGTTCCACAGCAGCTGGGAGTCTCACAGCAGCCAGGTACAGCTTGGCAACAGGCACGGGCAGCTCCATAGCAGCCAGGAATGGCTCTGCAGCCAGGCACCCCCTCACAGTGCCAGGGCGCTCTCCCGCCGGGGCCGGGCACTGTCTCGCCGTGGCTGGGCACAGCTGTAGGGGCGCTTTCAGTCACAGCAAAGCACCGAGAGGTGGTTCCAGCACAGGCAGAGATGGCTACAGGGGCAGCAGCATGGCACAGAGGAGCTGGAATCTCGCAGGGGCCGGGCACCGCTTCTGAGATCTCAGCTGGTGTGGCAGGGCCTGGTGGAGGGGCAGCAAAGCCCGCTCCATGGCCAGGCACTGTCCTGCAGGAGCAAGGCATCTCACAGTGGTGGCAGCTGGGTGCCTTGCAGCGGCTGCAGTGGCAAAGTGCCTCCCTGCTGCTACCAAGTGCTGCTTCTGGGGTTCCAGCTGCGGCAGCAGGGCACAGCAGAGTGGCAGAGTGCCTGTTCAATGTGGCTCTGCAGCATGACGTCTCTCCACCCTCTGGATCAGCAGCAGCGCTCTCCATTGACAACCCGCGCTGGGCTTGGGTGGTTGCGGCAGTTTCTGCCAGCAGGGCAGAACAAGGGGCAGCAGAGGGCACAGCAGCACAGCAGCCAGTCCTTTCAGGTGTCTTGGCAGCCATGGCAGGGCACAGAGGGGCTGCAGGGTGCTCATTTAACACAGCCAGGCTGCTCGGGGCGCCTCCACCACTGACCCCAGGGATGGCACACTCAGCTGGCAGCGCCCTCCTGCCTGGGGCAGCGGCACGGCCCCGGGTGACCAGGGGACATCCTGCTGGGCAAACACCTCCACCGGGGGTGGCAGCACAGTCCCGGGGGCAACAGGGCACTCCCCGGGCAGGTCACCCTCACCTGGGAAGGCTCCACGGCTCTGCCTGGTGGCCTCCTGGTGGGCTGTGCCTTCTGCACTCATTCTCTTCCCTCGCTCACCCAGCAAAGCCTCTGCTCTCCCTGCTGCCTCCCCCAGCGCCCTGCTTTCACCGTTAGCCTTGGTGGAGAGCCAGTGAATGCTCCATCCTTGGAAACGTTCCTGCTTGGATGGGCTCTGAGCAACATGATGGAGTGAAAGATGCCTCTGCTCCCACCCCACAGCAGGCCCTGTGGTGTCAGCTACAGGAGTAGTTGGGGTCTCCTGTAGGATGCAATTCCCCCAGAGAACAGAGAGAACACAAAGCACCACAGCTGGCAGGAACATCCTCCCATGGAGAGGCGAATATTCTGGATCAACAGGCTCAGGCTGCCCAGCTTTGCCTCTTTGTAGATGGACACAAGTGTCAGAAGTGACTGAGAACCAGGAGGCCCCACAGTGTCTCTGAGTCCCCTTGGTTCCCTGAGATCACACAGTGTCCCATGGTCCCTTTGGTTCCACAAGCCACAGTGTCACAACAACTCCTGAGCATCTTCAGGCACGTGAGTCTCAGAGCATCCTCTCACTTCCATGAACTCCACAGTGTCACAGTGTCCCCTTGGTTCCATTTAGTCCTGTAGAGTCACAAGGATTCCTGGGAACCATGAGGCCCTGAGGTATCACAATGGATGGTTCCACGAAGCCCCAGAGTTTCACAGTCTCCTCTTGGTTCCATGGATTCTACAAGACCCTGGAGTGTCACAGGGCTCCTTTAGTCCCATGAGTCTCCAGAGTGTGAACAATGTCCCCAGGAGGCCCTGCAGTGTCACAGAGGAGCAGCACTGCAGTGGGCACAGCACCAGGGCAGGTTTGGCAGTGTTCCCATGTCTGTGACACAACAGCAGTGGCAACACCAACGTTCCCCTCTCTATGATACCACAGCACTTCAAGATCGAGCATTCCCCTGTCTGTGACACCACAGGGGTGGCAGTCACAGTGTTCCCCACTCTGTGACACCACAGCTGTGGCAGGACCATGTCCCCCTCTCTGTGACACCACAGCAGTGACAATTCAAACGTTCCCCTGTCTGTCACACAACAAGGGTGGCAATTCCATTGTTCCCCTCCCTGTGACAGAACAGAGGTGGCAGCCCTAAAATTCCCCTCTCTGTGACATCACAGCGATGGCTGCCCCAGTGTCCCCCTCTCTGTGACACCACATCGGAGGCAATCCTGACCTTCCACTCTCTGTGACACCACAGCTGTGGCAGCCCTAAATCCCTTCTCTGTGACACCACAATGGTGAAAGCCAAAACGTTCCCCTCTCTAGGACACCACAGTGGTTGCAGCCCCACTGTTCCTGTCTCTGTGACAACACAGCTGTGCCAGTCCTCATCCCCCTCTCTGTGACACTAGAGAGATGGCACCCGCAGTGTTCCCCTCTTTATGACACCAACACAGTGGCAGAACAAAGATTCCCCTCTCTATGAGAAAACAGTGGTGGCAGCCCCAACATTCCAATCTCTCTGACATCACTTTGGTGCCCAACCCAACATTGCCCTGTCTATGAAAACACAGTAGTAGCAGCCCCCACATTCCCCTCTCTGTGACACCATTGAGGTGGCAGCCCCAGCATTCTCCTCTCTATGACAGCACCACAGTGGCAGCCCCAACATTCCCCTCTCTGTGACACCACAGGGGTGGCAGCCCCAAATGCTCCCCTGTCTGTGACACCCCAGCAGTGACTCCCACACATTCCCCTGCCTGTGACACCACTGCATTGGCAGTCCCAACATTGACTTCTTTATGACACCACAGCGATGGCAGCCCCAAGATTAGCCTCTCCATGAGAAACCAGGGGTAGCAGCCCCAAGGTTACCCTGTCTTTGAGCTCACAAGGATGGCAGCCCCAATGTTCTCCTCTCTATGACATCACTGGGGGCAGTGGAAGCCCCAATGTTCTCCTCTCTATGACAACAAAGCACTGGCAGCCACAGTGTTCCCTTCTATGACTACAGCAGCAGCCACCCCAACATTTCCCTCACTGTGACACCACAGCTGTGGCAGCCCCAGCGCTCCCCTCTCTGTGACACCACAGCTGTGGCAGGCCCATTGTCCCAGTCTCTGTGACTCCACAGTGGTTGCTGCCCGAATGTTCCCCTCTCTGTGACACTGCAGCTGTGGCAGCAGCACTAGAACAGAAGCAGCAGCCGTGGAACACCAGGGGAGCAGGGAAGGAGCAGAGAAGGAGCAGTGGAAAAGTGGGAGATGAGCAGTGTTGGAGCAGCAGTGGAGCAGTGGTGCAGGAGCAGAGGAACCGTGCTGAAAGAGCACAGCACAGCTTTGGAGCAGCAGTGGAGTGAGCATGAAAAGGCGGAACAGTGGTGGCACAGGAGCTACAGCCATGGAACAGTGGTGGCACAGGAACTACGGCCATGGAACATTGGTGGCACAGGAGCTACAGCCATGGAACAGTGGTGGCACAGGAGCTCCAGCCATGGAACAGTGGTGGCTCAGCCCCGCAGCTGTGGAGCGGTGCCTGAGATGCCGAAGCTGCGGGACACAGAGCGGCTCCCAGCGCTGTGTCCTGCAGGAGCCGGCCCCGCACACACCAGAGCGATGCCCCTCAGGCTCACCCAGAGCTGGGGGCACAGGCAGGAATTGCTGCTGGGCTCTGGAAGGTGTGGATTGAGTGCATTTAATGGTGACCTGGGGGTTGATCCTACTCATTGTGGCTGCTTTTGTGCTGTCGGGACCATTCCAGTTGATCCGAAGTCGTGAACTCAGGAGAAACTTGGGACAAAAGGAATCAAAGTGCCTTCTGTCCTGCTGTCGTGGTTTGGAAAGACAGGTGCCTGCTAAGGAAGGCAGGAGCCTCCCCTCAAATAGAGAATGTAAACACCCCTGCCTCCGAATTCCTATAAATTTTAAATCAAGAGGCTCTCAGGAAAAACATATTGGAGCAGGAAATAACAGTTCTTTATTGGGGAAGAAAATAAAAGGAGAAAATAAACAATGCAGTAAACTAAAACAGCAATGACAGAACCAGAACCCAACCTGACACCCTGTTGGTCAGGCTGTTGGTAGCAATCCAATTGGAATTGTGGCTGCAGTCCTCCTGCAGTGTCAGGTGTGGGTCTGTTGCAGCAGGGCTCCTGTAGAAAAGGGTGGAGTCCCTGGGTGGATCCCATCAGGATCCTCCAGTCCAACTGCTGGCCCTGCACAGGACACCCCAACAATGCCAGCCTGGGCCTGGCAGCGCTGGCCAAACGCTGCTGCAGCTCAGAGAGCCCTGGAGCTGGGACCCTTCCCTGGGGAGCCTGGCCAGGGCCCCAGCAGCCTCTGGGCAAAAACCTTTTCCTGACATCCAACCTGAGCCTGCCCCGGCTCAGCTGCAGCCGCTCCCTCCACTCCTGTCCCTGGGCACCAGAGGGAAGAGGTTCCCACAGCCCCAGCCAGGGACCCGCTCCCAAGGCTGCTGCCATGGCCACCAGGGCTGGCACCAGCTGGGATGCTTGGTCTCCATGGGCTGGGGTTTAGGAATGGGATTGCACAATTTCCTGCTCCCGCTAAAACCGCGCTGCCCTCGCTGCCCTCCCGCCTCCCATGGGAGGCACAAAAGGCAATGATCCCGGGCTGGGATAAGAACAATTTACTGGGAACAGAAATGAGATAAGGAACAAAGAGGAACAGAAACAATATTGATAATAGAAGGGATAAATAAAACTTTTAAAGGGAAAACTAAAACACAACTCACTGGGTCTTCCTGGCCATGTATTTCATCCTGTCTGGAAAGGACACCCTTCTCCTCAGGGGGAGCGAGAGAGAGAGAGAGAGAGAGTCCCTTTCCTGCCCCTGGCAATGTTCTGAGGTGGGAGTGAATGTAATCACATGGCCATGGCCAGACCCTCATGTTCTTCATTCCACACCATGTCATTGACAGGGGCAGGAAACGGTACAGGTGTCTTCCCAGCATGGATCACAGGGAACATGGATCCCCAGTACTCTTCCCAATGTGGGCCC
This sequence comes from Agelaius phoeniceus, assembly GCF_051311805.1. Classification (NCBI taxonomy): domain Eukaryota; kingdom Metazoa; phylum Chordata; class Aves; order Passeriformes; family Icteridae; genus Agelaius; species Agelaius phoeniceus. The sequence goes on along the minus strand of NW_027509877.1, from coordinate 1,966,234 downwards.
TCTAATGGGAGATGAAGCTGGAGCGTGCATGAAGATCTTCCTGCAGCTGGGGCATTTGCAGGGCTTCCCTCACTGGTGGCTCCGTTGGTGTCTGGTCAAGTTAGAGCTGCTGGTGAAGCTCTTCCCACACTGGGAACACTCGTAGGGCCTCTCCCCAGTGTGGATGCGCCGGTGGGTGACGAGGGTGGAGTTTTGCTTGAAGCCCTTCCCGCAGTCAGGGCAGTGGAAGGGCCTCTCCTCGGTGTGAATCCGCTGGTGCTGGAGGAGAGTGGAGCTGGTCTGAAACCTCTTCTGACACTGGGGACACTCGTAGGGCCTCTCCCCAGTGTGGATGCGTTGGTGCCTGATGAGTTCTGAGCTGCAGCTGAAGCCCTTCCCACACTCCCCACACTCGTAGGCCCATTCCCCAGTGTGGATCATCTGGTGGCGGATCAGGTGGGAGCTCTTGCTGAAGCTCTTCCCACACTCCAAGCACTTGTAGGGCTTCTCCCCATAATGAAGCTGCTCATGGGCCACCAGCTCTGAGCTCTGGCTGAAGCTCTGTCCACCTTCCTGGCTCAGGGTGGGTCTTTCTTCCTCAGAGCACCCTGGGCTGGCTTTGTAGCCCCTCCTCCTCTGGGATCTCTGTGGCTTTTCTTCCCTGTTGGATTCCTGTGCACTAGAGTTGCTCAAAACAGCCTCTTCCATGAGGTTCTGCTGTGGGGATTTGTCCTCCCTGGTCTCCATCCTCAGCTTCTTCCCTGGGGGAGGAAGGACAAGGACATTATGGGATTTGCCTCCGTGCCACAGGGAAGGGGAAGGAGATCCCCCCAGTGCATCCCTAGCAGGACGGGGTTGACACCGGGTTTGTCCTGCAGCCGGGGGCTGTGCTGGGCTGGGAGATGGAGAAGGAGAGAGGGGCAAAGGAGCACTGACTTCCTCCTCACCTGCCTGGGTGTCTCGAGGCTCCTTCCTCTTCCTTGCAGCCTCCTCTTCCATCTGGCAAAAGTTTGGAGATGGGAAATTCTATTTTGGGAAGAAAACAAAGGGAGCACACATTGTCTTTTGTATTGGATTGAAGGCAAACCTGGAGGAGAGTCTAATTCAGAATTACAATTTAATAAGAAAATTTCGATCAAGGCAATGATACAGAAACACTGCCTTAAACTGACAGAGTCAGGATATAACCTGACACCCTGTTGCTGGTCAGGGTGGTGGCAGAAGTCCCATTAAATGGTGGCTGCAGTCCTGTGGGAGTGATGAACGTGATTCTGTCCAAGCAGTGATCCTGTAGAAGGGTCTGGTCTTCCTCTGAAGGTCCAGTGGTGGTTCTGGAGCTCTTGTCCTCTGGGAATCCAGTAGGCAAGCTGCTCCTGGTGTTGCAAGGCTCAGCTTATATCCAGGTAGGAATGCTTGGATCCTCCCGCTGGGCGGAGCATCCCACAATGGGATGATGGAATTTGATCAGTCCTGCAGTGACACTCAATGGCCCATTCGCAGAAGATATCTCCCCTGGAGGGCGTTATCAGGGCTGAGTCATGGAAGAGATAAAGAATACTTCCCCACCTGTTTATAGCAGTTGATGAAGATGGGCATTGAAAACATGCATTTGGTTCCATCTTACACTGCAACCTGAAACAGTGGGGGAATCCCTGCTCAGGGGGTGAACACCACCCCCCTTACCCAAACTGGCTCAGGTGTAAAACCCCCACCCTGGGAAGGCCACACACACAGGGGACAATGTCACACTTGCCCTGCCCCAGGGGAGGTCTCTGTCCCTGTCACTCCCTTGCTCTTCCCCCTTTTCTCTTTCTTTCCATCTCTCTCTCTACCTCACATTTACTGTTCAATAAAATCCAGGATTTGGTCTCGTTAGCACCTTAATTTGGATAGAGGCATCTCTCTAACAATTTTCTTAACCAGATTGCAAAATTCTTTTGGCACAGTGAGTTCAGGGCACTGTTCTTCGACCCCAGGTGCCTTTGACAACAGCATGGTTCCCTCCTCTGAGGAGGTTGTGTTTTTTTCTGGAAGAACTCTTGGAAACTCTGATGCAGCTTCCTCTGAGCGACCTATGGCAGAACTGGTGAGAAAAATGGCTGTTGTGGGCCTGGAGTGTAAAGAAAATATTTGGTTGTTCTTCCTTGAAAAGTTTGTTAAAATCACCGGAGGAAAGCGAGCAAATGCTACCAGTGACACTGACAAGGTTCATTCACCCCATGGTGTAAAACACAAGGCTGCCTAAAGTGCTACAAGAAGGCCAGCTCAAGTAGCTAAATTCCCAAATAACTCCTGAATTCCCAGGCTTGGGTTCTTTGCCAAATGTGAGAATCATTATTCTCTTCATCCCTGTCACCTTTGTGACAGCTACTAAACGCTTCCCCTTCCTTTTAATAATATCTGTATTGGGCCGAATTTGCACTTTTCTTTAATTGGAACCTGCCAGCAGCTGAGCTGGAGCTGTGCAGGAACCAATGAAACTTGGAATTGCCACAGAATTGCTTCTATTGTCAGCCGGTGCTGCGGCGGCCGTGGGGCAGAGGGGTGGGAAAGGGGGGTCCACGGTTGCAGTGGAGGAAATGCCGGGGCTGGGGGCTGAGCACAGGGCTGAGCACACAGAGATGGTTTCGTTCTTGCTGAGCTCACACTGAACCAAGGCCTGTCCTGCCCCTCATTCAGCCACTCTGGGGAGGGGCTGAGGGTGTGGGGGAGGTTGGGAGGGGACACAGCAAGGACAGGAGATCCCAGCTGACCCCAGGGATACCCCAGACCATAGGACATCATGATCAGTGCATGAAGGGTGGGGAACAAGGAGGAAGGGGGGACATTTAGAGTGAGGGGTTTTGTCTTTCCAGGCAACACTTAGGCAGGATGGGGCCCTGTTTCACCAGTGGGCAGGGCCAGCACCAAAGATACAGACACCAACTTAACTTAAGGAACAGTGTAATTTAGATAGTGCAAATTTGCAAAAAATTACAGAAGTATTAGATTGGCAAAGCAAATAATCATTAGTCAATAATTCCAAAAGAGAAGATGTTGAAATGAGTATCACACAACTGTCCATTTCTGGCTACAAGCTCTGGAGATTCTATCTCTGCCTTCAATCAGAGTTGCATTCCATAACAAGTCCTGGTACCAAATCCTGCTTTCCAAGGCTGGAACAGTGTCTCAGGTTTAGCCGGGTGTGTATTCAATTACCCTCTGTTAAAGGTGGGGCAATTATCATCTGTTAATTGAGCAGTTTACTTAATCTCTTCCACAAGGAATCCTCCCTCCAGGGAGATATCTTCTGTTAATGGGCCATTGAGTGTCACTGATAAAAATTCCATCATCCCATTGTGAGAAGCTCCGCCCAGAGGGAGGAGCCAAGCAATCCTACCTGAATATCATCTGAGGGTTTGAACAGGAGTCTGCCTTCTCCCACAGGATTCCCAAAAGAGCAGCTGTCAGCTCCACGGGATCCCATTGGAAGACCAGGCCGATCGGCACCACCACTGGACCTTCAGAGGAAAACTGCACCCTTCTACAGGATCACTGCTCCAACAGAACCACACCTGTCACTGCAGGAGCACTGCAGCACCATTTAACAGGAGTGCTACCAACACTCTGACCCACAGGGTGTCAGGCCATATTCTGACTCTGTAAGTAATTTTTTAGTACTGCTGCATTTCTATTTTTAATTTTTCCACTGAAGAACTGTTATTCCTATTCCCATAGATTTTGCTTGACAGCCTCTTATTTTGAAAATTATAATTCCAAGTGAAGGGATTAACATTTTCCAATTTAAGGGAGTCTCCTGCCTTCCTTAGCAGACACCTGTCTTTTCAAACTGACACAATGCCCCGGGACAGCCAGGCAGGTGAGGAGGAAGTCAGTGCCCCTTTCCCCCTCTCTCCTGCTCCATCTCCCAGCCCAGCACAGCCCCCGGCTGCAGGACAACCCTGCTGCCAAACCCGTCCTGCCAGGGATGCTCTGGGGGGATCTCCTTCCCCTTCCCTGTGGCACGGAGGCAAATCCCATCCTCTCCTTGTCCTTCCTCCCCCAGAGAAGGAGCTGAGGATGGAGACCAGGGAGGACAAATCCCCACAGCAGAACCTCGTGGAAGAGGCCATTTCGAGTGACTCCAGGGCACAGGAATCCAATGGGGAGGACAAGTCCCAGAGATTCTACAGGAAGAGGGGCTCCAAACCCATCCCAGGGTGCTCTGAGGAGGAAAGACCCACCCTGAGCCAGGAAGGTGGACAGAGCTTCAGCCAGAGCTCAGAGTCGGTGGTCCAGGAGCAGTTTCATGATGGGGAGAAGCCCTACAAGTGCTTGGAGTGTGGGAAGAGCTTCAGACAGAGCAGCACCCTGATCCGCCACCAGATGATCCACACTGGGGAATGGGCCTACGAGTGTGGGGAGTGTGGGAAGGGCTTCAGCTGCAGCTCTGCCCTCATCAGGCACCAACGCATCCACACTGGGGAGAGGCCCTACGAGTGTCCCCAGTGTGGGAAGAGGTTTCGGACCAGCTCCCATCTCCTCCTGCATGAGCGGATTCACACGGATGAGAGGCCCTTCCACTGCCCCGACTGCGGGAAGGGCTTCAAGCACAACTCCCACCTCATCACCCACCGGCGCATCCACACTGGGGAGAGGCCCTACGAGTGTTCCCAGTGTCAGAAGAGGTTTCAGACCAGCTCCAGTCTCCTCCTGCATGAGCGGATTCACACCCAGGAGAGGCCCTTCCGCTGCCCCAACTCTGGGAAGGGCTTCAAGCACAACTCCCACCTCATCAGGCACCGGCGCATCCACACTGGGGAGAGGCCCTACGAGTGTTCCCAGTGTGGGAAGAGCTTCACCCAGAGCTCTAACTTGACCAGACACCAATGGAATCACCAGTAAGGGAAGCCTTGCAAATGCCCCAAGTGCAGGAAGAGCTTCGTGCACTACTCCAGTTTCATCCCCTGTGGGAGGACCCACGTTGGTCAGAGCCCTGGTGACCCACATTCCTGGTGATCCATGTTGGAAAGACACTGGGCTGGTTGTTCCTTTCTTTTGGCCTTAATTTTCTTTGGATTAATCTTCATCCCTCAAAAACAGAGAAAATTGGGGTCAAAATCAATAAATTCATCAAAGGCATCTAAAGCCTCACTTTTTACTTGTTTCAGAGGAATCTGGGATTCAGGGAAATAATTGGGAGAATTTGGGAGTATTTGATTTAGTTGTCTCCCTTTCTTGACACTCAAAGAGACAATAGGGTTTGATCTGTCACCTCAATGCCACTGAAACTACTCACTCCCACCCCAAAATTCCTCGATTCCACAGCCCCTTGGGGTGAAATGGGGTTGAAAGGGATTGGGCAAAGTGGAATGCAAATCAGGAGGGTGAGATGAGCATTGAGTGGGGCAGGATGGGTGGGATGGGTTTTGAGAGGTGTGGAATGGGGGAAGTACAGCTTGGAAGGGATGTCTTGATGTCCAGGAGGGGTGGGAAGGGTTGGGGTTGGGACTGGGGAGGTGGGCTGGGGTCGGGAATAAGACAGCCAAAGTTTGGGGATGATGAAGGGAAGGGAAGGGAAGGGAAGGGAAGGGAAGGGAAGGGAAGGGAAGGGAAGGGAAGGGAAGGGAAGGGAAGGGAAGGGAAGGGAAGGGAAGGGAAGGGAAGGGAAGGGAAGGGAAGGGAAGGGAAGGCCGTTATTGACTGAGTTTTTGGATATTCCATGTTCATGAAGAGATGCCGGGGTATCTCACATTTCTGAGGTGGTTTTGGGGCACTCCCCAGCTCTTGGGGGTTTCCTGAGAGCAGCTCCATGGAGCCCAATTGCCAGGGGTGGTTGCCATCGGCACGAGCTCAGGGATGTAGCCAGAGTCCATTGCCTCGGTGCTGGAGAGCAGAGAAATGATGAACGGCCCCAGACAACTCCAGTGTGTGTTTGGAGACCTGTGAGCTGACTGGGGAGAGGCCAACAGCAATGCCCTGGAGAGATGCACCTTAGACTCCGGGCATTCCCCACAGCTCAGGGTCAGGAAAGAAGCTTCCCCCATGGTGCCTCACAGCACTATGTTAATTTCTCCCAGTTCTGTCCTCCCTATTGGCCCTTTGGCTTTTCTACCTCTTTTACCCTTATATGTTCATGTTCTAGGGGGTTCTCCCTTCCCTGTCTTCCCATTGGTTTATGTCTCCACCTAGCCTTTCTTGCACTCCCTATTGGTCCCTTCCCTGTGTACCACCCCTGAGCCCTCAGACTACTGGATCCTTGATGCTCTCCTACACCCCCTCTATCCTGATTTATACCCTAGACCCTCCTTTGTCTTTGATTTTTGCCCCTGGACCTCTTCATCATTGCCTGAAATAAAACACATTAAAACTCTATGCCTGGACCCTCCTGTGTATTCACTGCTGAGCTGCTGTGTCTGTGTGTCTGTGTGTGTCTGTGTGTGTGTGTGTGCATGTGTGTGTGTGTGTCTGTGTCTGTGCATGTGTCAGTGTGTGTCTGTGTGTCTGTGTGTGTCTGTGTGTGTGTGCGCATGTGTGTGTGTGTGTGTGTGTGTCTGTGTCTGTGTCTGTGTGTGTGTGTGTCTGTGTGTGTGTGTGTCTGTGTGTCTGTGCGTGTGTCAGTGTGTCTGTGTGTCTGTGTGTGTCTGTGTGTGTGTCTGTGTGTGTGTGTGTGTGTGTGTGTGTGTGTGTGTGTGTCTGTGTGTGCTGGTGCTCCTGTGGCTCCTGCCTGTTGGTGAAAGATGCTCTCAGGGAAGGTTGCATTCACCACCACCGCAGACCACAATAAGCGGAGCCCGAACAGGGACCTTTGTCTGGTACCCCTGGAGAGCATCTCCAGCATGGCTGCAATCTAAGTCGCCTTTGGGTCAGCCACTACCCTAAGGCAACCTCTGAGTTTTATCAGGGCACGCTGAGGGGAGAGACCTGCAACCCTCCCAGAGTCACGGACTGGAGGATCGCTCTCCTTGACAGACCCACCACGAGATCCTTTGTTGAGGCACTGCTGGATGAGTATGTTTCAGTCACTGTCCCCCTTTTCTTTTGTTTTCTCACTTTAAATCCTGTGGGTGGGAAGACTGCAGAATAGGCACAAAACTCATTGTTCCACAACGGGAGATTTATATCCAAGTTACATTAGCCCTTGTTGCTTGGGGAATCATTTTCCAAAGGAGAATTTGAAAGCTTTTTATCATTTTCTTTTCAAATATTTTATGTTACAAGGAAATCAGTTTCACCACTTGAGATCTGGGGTATGGTCGGGATCAAGTTATTTGTTTTAAAAATGCAGGGAAATTTTAAAGTGGGGAAGTTTTATTATCTTTTTCGTTCCATTTATGTTAAAAAGCCTTATCTTCTTTTTTTGCTATTTATGATTCAGTTAAAAAAATCAGGGGAAAATTCAGGAAAAGTTTTGGGTCCCCAGTTCAAAACCCCTTCCACTTCATCCTCTCCCCATGCCCCCAAACCCTCTTCCCCACCTGAGGAGCAATCAGCAGGCAGATGTCACTATCCAGCACATGGTTGCTGCCGTCTCCCTGACGCCTCCCGATCTCCTCTCTCCCCTCACCAGGATGGCACTGGCCGTGCTGCTCTGGACCTTCCCCTCAACCTTCCTCCTGTGCCTGCATACCCTCTTTCATCTCCCCCAGTGGCCATTACCCCACAAAATGGCGCCGGCAACATGGCCAGCCCTGCCATTTTGTCCCCTCCTGATCCAAGTTTTCCCACTCTCGCACCCCAAAATGGCCACTTTCCTGTTCCTGCTCCTCCATTGTTGGGCTCCTCCCCTGCAACACATTCCCCTCCACCCATTGTGTCGATGGTTGTCCCTGTGTTGGGATCCCAACCACCCTTCCCGACGCAGGCTCTGCCTTTCCCCTTGTGGTCTCCACCTTCTCCACCCCAGGCTCCACCCCTGGGGCCATGACACTTGTGGCTCCCACATCCCCGGAGCCGGAAGTGGCCATGATGGTGACCGGAAGGCAGCCATCTTGGCTGCCAGCAGCCCACGGCACGGGGCCGCACCGGTTACCCAGGAGCACCGCTCCTCTACCAGCAGGCCCTCCTCCTCAGCAGAAGACAGTGATTCCCCAGACTCTAACACCGAGCCTGAGGAGCACTGGGCAGGGGAGTGGGAACAAGCTGCTAGGGAAGGTGATTGGGAGATGGCAGGGAGATTGCAGACCCTGGAGGCCCCTGTCCAATCCAAAAGAGGGAGGAACCCAAAGCAGGTATCCGTGCCTGATAAGAAGCGCTGCAAGGCATGCAGGGACTGAGAGAGGGGGTCCCTGTCCTACAAGAATAACGATCCTTGCCAAAAGCTGTGATGACAAGCACAAGCAGCGTGGAAAAGAAGAACGAAAGATGTGGCGTATAGATGCAGCAATAACCTGAAAAAGGAAACAGCTCTGTACTGCCTGAACAATACAACTTCCTATCGATCTTGCATTCCAGAAAAAAGATGTTGTTTAATTAGTTCCTACCCATTCAATTATTTCAGTTGTATCCTAATCTTATGTACTATTTCCTCTTTGAGTTATTACTTTCGTACTATTATGACTTATAGCTATTGTTATGTAAGTAATGTTCCCTTATTTTGTTAGGTGCTTGCAGAAATCCATAGGGGAAGACTTTTAACTAAACAAAAAGGGGGAGTTGTGAGAGCCTGTGAGCCTACTGGGGACAGGGCAAGAGCAATGCCCTGGAGAGATGCACCTTAGGCTCCGGGCATTCCTCACAGCTCAGGGTCAGGAAAGAAACTTCCCCCATGGTGCTCGGAAGCACTATGGTAATTTGTCCTAGTTCTGTCCTCCCCATTGGCCCATTGGCCTTTCCTACCCCTATTACCTTCATATGTTCATGTTCTAGAGAGTTCTCCCTTCCTTGTCTTCCCATCAGTCTATGTCTCCACCTTTCCACTCTGGCATTCCCTATTGGTCCCTTTCCCTGTATACCACCCCTAAACCCTTAGATCCCTGATGCTCTCCTCTACCCCCTCTTTTCCTGTATTTCTACCCTAAACCCTCCCTTGCTGTTCTCTTTAACCCCTAGACCCCTGCAGTGTTAGACCCTAATAAACTGTCTTCCTTGGAAAGACAGGAGTTTGCTAAGGAAGGTAGAAGCCTCCGCTGAAATGGAGAATGTAAACCCTCCCCACCCCTCCAAATTGCTATAAATTTTAAATTAAGGGGCTCTCAGGCACAAAAATATGGGAGCAGGAAATAACAGCTCTTTAATAGGGAAGAAAAAAAAAGGATAAAATAAAGAGTGCAGTACACTAGAACAACACTGACAGAGTCAGAACCCAACCTAACACCCTGTGGGTCAGGGTGTTGGTGGCAGTCCAATTGGAAATGTGGCTGAAGCCCTCCTGCAGTGTCAGGGGTGGTTCTGTTGGAGGAAGGGGGGCCTGTAGAGAGGGAATTATTCTTCCTCTGAAGATCCAGTGGAAGAAGAGGCAGCTGCTGTTTCTCTGGGGAATCCAGTGGAGAAAGCCGTGCTGGTGTCTCAAAACTTCTGGATTCTATCTGGGTAGCAATGCTTGGCTCCTCCCTCTGGGCGGAGCATCTCACAATGGGATGTTATAGTTCTTATCAGTCGTGCAGTGACATTCAATAGTCTGTTATCAGCAGATATCCCCTCCCAGGGAGGTGTGAATGTGGTCACTCAAAGAGACGGATAAGGCAAACTGCCCACTTGACAAAAGATAATCTGCCACACAGATGGTAATGAAATACATCTTGCATTGCAATCTTCAACACATAGAACTGGCTGAGCTGGGAGGGACCCATCAGGCTCCTCCAGTCCAACTGCTGGCCCTGCACAGGACACCCCAACAATGCCAGCCTGGGCCTGGCAGCGCTGGCCAAACGCTGCTGCAGCTCAGAGAGCCCTGGAGCTGGGACCCTTCCCTGGGGAGCCTGGCCAGGGCCCCAGCAGCCTCTGGGCAAAAACCTTTTCCTGACATCCAACCTGAGCCTGCCCCGGCTCAGCTGCAGCCGTTCCCTCCACTCCTGTCCCTGGGCACCAGAGGGAAGAGGTTCCCACAGCCCCAGCCAGGGACCCGCTCCCAAGGCTGCTGCCATGGCCACCAGGGCTGGCACCAGCTGGGATGCTCGGTTTCCATGGGCCGGGCTTCAGGAATGGGATTCCCCAATTTCCTGCTCCCGCTAAAACCGCGCTGCCCTCGCTGCCCTCCCGCCTGCCATGGAAAGCACAAAAGGCAAAGATCCCGGGCTGGGATAAGAACAATTTATTGGGAACAGCAATGAGATAAGGAACAAACAGGAACAGAAACAATATTGAAAACAGAAGGGATAAATAAAACTGTTTACAGGGAAAACTAGCACACAACTCACTGGGTCTGCCTGGCCACAATTTCCCATGACTGGAAAGGACACCCTTCTCCTCAGGGAGAGAGAGAGAGAGAGAGAGAGAGAGAGAGAGTCCCTTTCCTGCTCCTGGCAATGTTCTGAGGTGGGAGTGAATGTAATCACATGGCCATGGCCAGACCCTCATGTTCCTCCATCCCACATCATATCACTGGGAGGGGCAGGAAAAGGGACAGGTGTCTTCCTCACATGGATCACAGGGAACATGGATCACCGGGGCTCTTCCCAATGTGGGACCTCCAATGGAGGATGAATTTGGAGCAGTGAATGCAGCTCCTCCTGAAATGGGGGCATTTGCAGGGCTTCACTTACCCATGACTCTTTTTGTGTCTTGTCAAGTTAGAGCTGAAAGTGAAGCTCTTCCCACACTGGAGACACTCGTAGGGCCTCTCCCCAGTGTGGATGCGCCGCTAGTGCCTGATGAGGTGATATTTCCGCTTGAAGCCCTTCCCACAGTCAGGGCAGAGGAAGGGCCTCTCCTCTGAGTGAATTCGCTGGTGCTTGAGGAGATCGGAGCTGGTCTGAAACCTCTTCTGACACTGGGGACACTCATAGGGCCTCTCCCCAGTGTGGATGCTTAGGTGTTTCACAAAGGTGGATCTGCAGCTGAAGCCCTTCCCACATCCCCCGCACTCGTAGGGCCTCTCCTCAGTGTGGATGCGCTGGTGCCTGATGAGGTGGGATTTCTGCTTGAAGCCCTTACCACAGTCAGGGCAGCAGAAGGGCCTCTCCTCTGAGTGAATTCGCTGGTGCTGGAGGAGATGGGAACTTCTCCGAAACCTCTTCTGACACTGGGGACACTCGTAGGGCCTCTCCCCAGTGTGGATGCGTTGGTGCCTGATGAGGGCAGAGCTGCAGCTGAAGCCCTTCCCACACTCCCCACACTCGTAGGGCCATTCCGCAGTGTGGATCATCTGGTGGAAGATCAGGGTGCTGCTCTTGATGAAGCTCTTCCCACACTCCAAGCACTTGTGGGGCTTCTCCCCATCATGAAGCTGCTCCTGGACCACCAGCTCTGAGCTCTGGCTGAAGCTCTGTCCACCTTCCTGGCTCAGGGTGGGTCTTTCCTCCTCAGAGCCCCCTGAGCTGGGTTTAGAGCCCCTCCTCCTCTTGGATCTCTGGGGATTTTCTTCGCCATTGGATTTCTTTGCGGATGTGGTGGTTTGACAGGAAATGTGTTTTTTGGGATGCTGTGTTTTTGGCCAATGGATATTCAGGCTTTAATATTGGCATTTAACCTGGCCATTGAGACATGGACACGCCTCTGAGAACACGGGGTTAAAAGCAGAGCTCTCCCCTGGGAGGGTCCTCTTGGGTTTCCGGCGGGAAAGAGTTCGGGTCTCTCCCCCGGCCCAGCTGCTGGCTGGGCAGGGGGAGGGGAAAGCCATGTGGCCGAGAGAGGTAGGCCTGAGCCCCGGGGTGGAAGGGTGGAAGAGAGAGAGAGAGAGAGAGAGAGACACCGGGAGCCATCGGGTGCCCCCCCTGAGAGACAGAGAGAGAGAGAGAGAGAAAGAGCCGCTGCCTGAGACTGTGACCTTGAAGCTTGATAAACATGGGCCTGTGCCGGCAGCACGGCTGGGACGGAGAAGAAGGGGGGGGTTCAGCCGGCCACTTGTAGGAGCTTTTAACCCCTTTTTGGAAAATGAGAACTTTACAGAACATTGACCTTTCCTAGAAGATAGAGTGGAAGATGAGGAAGAAAATGGGCCAGTGTGAGAGAGGTCTGGGCAAGCGAGAGATAGTAGAAGAATAGAGAAGAATCCTAGTGGGAAGAGATGATGGAGTAGCTTTTGCTGGACTCTTTTTGTATAGCCATGGACAGACCCATGTTCCTTGTGATACAGAGACTGCATTCTAGGGGGAGGCAATGGCCTCAGAGCCAAGAGGGTTCAGTGTTGATGCCCCTCGGCCCCAGGGGGTGAAAAAATATGGGGGGGACAGATGTCCCAAAGGAGAGATTGTGGGGACAGGTGTCCCAAAGGAGAGACTGTGCCTTTTTTGGATCGGGACAGAGCATCCTTAAAAGACAACCCTAGAAGCAGCTCTGGTCCGTGTTCAGTGGTGAGAGCACTGGACATGAAAAGGAAGAAGTCACGACGGCAGATGTACTCCGGGCGGTGCCACGAGTGACACGGAAACACAGGAGGCTTCAGCTGTGTTTCCAGGGGAAGCCCATGGCACAAGAAGGACTCCTCTCCTCTTGATGAACTGAGGATTGATTGTTTGAAGGGTGGTGCAGGACTGAGAGTTGGTGATTTGAGGAACAAATGTATTGAGCTGGAAATTTGGTGGGGGGAGGAGGAAATGCATTTGTGAAGTTTTCATTTTCCCTGTGTATGTGTGTTCCTTTTTCTTTGTAGTTGTAGTGTAGTTAATAAAGTTTTGTTTTCTTTTTTCCCTAAGTAGGAGCCTGCTTTGCTTATTCCTGGTCACATCTCACAGCAGAAACCAGGGAGAAGGTATTTTCATGGGGGCAATGGCATTGTGCCAGTGTCAAACCATGACATTTTTGGTTCCCTGACCGGGAAATCGAATCTTGGGGGGAATGATAAGATAAAGTTGTGAGTAAAGCTGTGAGATGGGACCAAAGAAGAATAAGAACAAAGCATGTATTGAGTTAAGGTAGCTGTATAGTAAAAATCTGGGGATGAAGGTTTTCCTGTTGTGTAGAAGTGTTGAAGTGTTTTGTAATTTTGTTAATAATTTTAGAAAGTGTGTTCTCAGAGGCGAAGGGTGGAATGTGGTGGTTTGACAGGAAATGTGTTTTTTGGGATGCTGTGTTTTTGGCCAATGGATATTCAGGCTTTAATATTGGCATTTAACCTGGCCATTGAGACATGGACACGCCTCTGAGAACACGGGGTTAAAAGCAGAGCTCTCCCCTGGGAGGGTCCTCTTGGGTTTCCGGCGGGAAAGAGTTCGGGTCTCTCCCCCGGCCCAGCTGCTGGCTGGGCAGGGGGAGGGGAAAGCCATGTGGCCGAGAGAGGTAGGCCTGAGCCCCGGGGTGGAAGGGTGGAAGAGAGAGAGAGAGAGAGAGAGAGACACCGGGAGCCATCGGGTGCCCCCCCTGAGAGACAGAGAGAGAGAGAGAGAGAAAGAGCCGCTGCCTGAGACTGTGACCTTGAAGCTTGATAAACATGGGCCTGTGCCGGCAGCACGGCTGGGACGGAGAAGAAGGGGGGGGTTCAGCCGGCCACTTGTAGGAGCTTTTAACCCCTTTTTGGAAAATGAGAACTTTACAGAACATTGACCTTTCCTAGAAGATAGAGTGGAAGATGAGGAAGAAAATGGGCCAGTGTGAGAGAGGTCTGGGCAAGCGAGAGATAGTAGAAGAATAGAGAAGAATCCTAGTGGGAAGAGATGATGGAGTAGCTTTTGCTGGACTCTTTTTGTATAGCCATGGACAGACCCATGTTCCTTGTGATACAGAGACTGCATTCTAGGGGGAGGCAATGGCCTCAGAGCCAAGAGGGTTCAGTGTTGATGCCCCTCGGCCCCAGGGGGTGAAAAAATATGGGGGGGACAGATGTCCCAAAGGAGAGATTGTGGGGACAGGTGTCCCAAAGGAGAGACTGTGCCTTTTTTGGATCGGGACAGAGCATCCTTAAAAGACAACCCTAGAAGCAGCTCTGGTCCGTGTTCAGTGGTGAGAGCACTGGACATGAAAAGGAAGAAGTCACGACGGCAGATGTACTCCGGGCGGTGCCACGAGTGACACGGAAACACAGGAGGCTTCAGCTGTGTTTCCAGGGGAAGCCCATGGCACAAGAAGGACTCCTCTCCTCTTGATGAACTGAGGATTGATTGTTTGAAGGGTGGTGCAGGACTGAGAGTTGGTGATTTGAGGAACAAATGTATTGAGCTGGAAATTTGGTGGGGGGAGGAGGAAATGCATTTGTGAAGTTTTCATTTTCCCTGTGTATGTGTGTTCCTTTTTCTTTGTAGTTGTAGTGTAGTTAATAAAGTTTTGTTTTCTTTTTTCCCTAAGTAGGAGCCTGCTTTGCTTATTCCTGGTCACATCTCACAGCAGAAACCAGGGAGAAGGTATTTTCATGGGGGCAATGGCATTGTGCCAGTGTCAAACCATGACATTTTTGGTTCCCTGACCGGGAAATCGAATCTTGGGGGGAATGATAAGATAAAGTTGTGAGTAAAGCTGTGAGATGGGACCAAAGAAGAATAAGAACAAAGCATGTATTGAGTTAAGGTAGCTGTATAGTAAAAATCTGGGGATGAAGGTTTTCCTGTTGTGTAGAAGTGTTGAAGTGTTTTGTAATTTTGTTAATAATTTTAGAAAGTGTGTTCTCAGAGGCGAAGGGTGGAATGTGGTGGTTTGACAGGAAATGTGTTTTTTGGGATGCTGTGTTTTTGGCCAATGGATATTCAGGCTTTAATATTGGCATTTAACCTGGCCATTGAGACATGGACACGCCTCTGAGAACACGGGGTTAAAAGCAGAGCTCTCCCCTGGGAGGGTCCTCTTGGGTTTCCGGCGGGAAAGAGTTCGGGTCTCTCCCCCGGCCCAGCTGCTGGCTGGGCAGGGGGAGGGGAAAGCCATGTGGCCGAGAGAGGTAGGCCTGAGCCCCGGGGTGGAAGGGTGGAAGAGAGAGAGAGAGAGAGAGAGAGACACCGGGAGCCATCGGGTGCCCCCCCTGAGAGACAGAGAGAGAGAGAGAGAGAAAGAGCCGCTGCCTGAGACTGTGACCTTGAAGCTTGATAAACATGGGCCTGTGCCGGCAGCACGGCTGGGACGGAGAAGAAGGGGGGGGTTCAGCCGGCCACTTGTAGGAGCTTTTAACCCCTTTTTGGAAAATGAGAACTTTACAGAACATTGACCTTTCCTAGAAGATAGAGTGGAAGATGAGGAAGAAAATGGGCCAGTGTGAGAGAGGTCTGGGCAAGCGAGAGATAGTAGAAGAATAGAGAAGAATCCTAGTGGGAAGAGATGATGGAGTAGCTTTTGCTGGACTCTTTTTGTATAGCCATGGACAGACCCATGTTCCTTGTGATACAGAGACTGCATTCTAGGGGGAGGCAATGGCCTCAGAGCCAAGAGGGTTCAGTGTTGATGCCCCTCGGCCCCAGGGGGTGAAAAAATATGGGGGGGACAGATGTCCCAAAGGAGAGATTGTGGGGACAGGTGTCCCAAAGGAGAGACTGTGCCTTTTTTGGATCGGGACAGAGCATCCTTAAAAGACAACCCTAGAAGCAGCTCTGGTCCGTGTTCAGTGGTGAGAGCACTGGACATGAAAAGGAAGAAGTCACGACGGCAGATGTACTCCGGGCGGTGCCACGAGTGACACGGAAACACAGGAGGCTTCAGCTGTGTTTCCAGGGGAAGCCCATGGCACAAGAAGGACTCCTCTCCTCTTGATG
Source organism: Agelaius phoeniceus (assembly GCF_051311805.1). Classification (NCBI taxonomy): domain Eukaryota; kingdom Metazoa; phylum Chordata; class Aves; order Passeriformes; family Icteridae; genus Agelaius; species Agelaius phoeniceus. Next base: position 1,950,509 of record NW_027509877.1, on the reverse strand, counting down.
AACTGAGGATTGATTGTTTGAAGGGTGGTGCAGGACTGAGAGTTGGTGATTTGAGGAACAAATGTATTGAGCTGGAAATTTGGTGGGGGGAGGAGGAAATGCATTTGTGAAGTTTTCATTTTCCCTGTGTATGTGTGTTCCTTTTTCTTTGTAGTTGTAGTGTAGTTAATAAAGTTTTGTTTTCTTTTTTCCCTAAGTAGGAGCCTGCTTTGCTTATTCCTGGTCACATCTCACAGCAGAAACCAGGGAGAAGGTATTTTCATGGGGGCACTGGCATTGTGCCAGTGTCAAACCATGACAGCGGAGCTGCTCAAAACTGCCTCTTCCACGAGGTTCTGCCAAGGGGACTTGTCCTCCCTGGTCTCCATCCTCAGCCCCTTCCCTGGGTGAGGAACAACAAGGAGAGGATGGGATTTGCCTCCGTGCCAGAGGGAAGGGGAAGGAGATCCCCCCAGTGCATCCCCGGCAGGACGGGGTTGGCAGCAGGGTTGTCCTGCAGCCGGGGGCTGTGCTGGGCTGGGAGATGGAGCAGGAGAGAGGGGGAAAGGGGCACTGACTTCCTCCTCACCTGCCTGGATATCCCAGGGCTCCTTCCTCTTCCTCACAGCCTCCTCCTCTATTGAGTCAAGGTTTGGGAATGGGAAATCCTGTTTCGGGGACCAAACAAAGGTTGCGCATATTGTCTTTTGAACTGGTTTGAAGGCAAAGCAGGGGGGAGAGTCTAAATCAGAATTACAATTTAATAAGGAAATGAAGATCAAGGCAATGATACAGAAACACTGCCTTAAACTGACAGAGTCAGGATATAACCTGACACCCTGCTGGTCAGGGTGGTGGCTGCAGTCCTGTTGGAGTGATGAACGTGATTCTGTGCAAGCAGTGATCCTGTAGAAGGGTCTGGTCTTCCTCTGAAGGTCCAGTGGTGGTTCTGGAGCTCTTGTCCTCTGGGAATCCAGTAGGCAAGCTGCTCCTGGTGTTGAAAGCCTGCGCTTATATCCAGGTAGGAATGCTTGGATCCTCCCCCTGGGCGGAGCATCCAACAATGGGATGATGGAATTTTATCAGTCCTGCAGTGACACTCAATGGCCCATTCACAGAAGATCTCTCCCCTGGAGGGCGTTATCAGGGCTGAGTCATGGAAGAGATAAAGAACCCTGCCCCACCTGTTTATAGCAGTTGATGAAGATGGGGATTGAAAACATGCATTGGGTTCCATCTTACATTGCAACCTGAAACAGTGGGGTAATCCCTGCTCAGGGGGTGAACACCACCCTCCTTACCCAAACTGGCTCAGGTGTAAAACCCCCACCCTGGGAAGGCCACACACACACAGGGGACAATGTCACACTTGGCCCACTCCAGGGGAGGTCTCTGTCCCTGTCACTCCCTTGCTGTGCCCCCTTTTCTCTTTCACAGGCCGGGGGCTTTGCCAAATCTAAGAATAATTTTTTTCTTTGTTCCTGTAACCTTTGTGACATCTACACAGATGTGTATAATCTTTTCATAAAACAGGTATCACAATGTATTGGGCTGAATTTCCACTTTTCTTTTATCAGAATGTGCCAGCAGCTGAGCTAGGGCTGTGCAGGACCAATGGATTTTGGAATTGCCACAGAATTGCTTCTACTGTCAGTTTAATAAATTTTGGGATTTGTTTGCCTTTTCACCACAAGTGACTTGTGGGAAGAGCAAATTCAAGGCATTTTCTGTAGGCTTAAGTTTGATTTTTGTAAAGAAACAACTTTACTTTGTCCGGTGCCCAGGGGATGCTCAAGGGGTCTCTGTGCCTCTCACACTGGGGGATGCTTGTGAATGGCTTGGGAGGGTTGTCCCTGTCCCTGTCACCCCAGGCCATTCCCCAGGCGTGTCCCTGTCCCTGTCACCCCAGGCCATTCCCCAGCAGTCTCCATCATTCTCACTCCAGGGAATGCCTGGGGGTCTCCCTCCCTCTCTCCCCTGTGCCAGGGGGTGCTCAGGGCAGTCTCTGTCCCTCTCAGCCCAGGGGATGCTCGGGGGTCTTTGTCCCCTCGCCCTGGGGGATGCTTGGAGGGTCTCCATCCCTCTGGCCTCAGGCAATGCCTGTGCAGGGCTGGGTACCAGGGGCTCTGTGTTCCTCTCACCGCTGAGGCTGCTCGGGGCTGGGAGGGCTCTGCCACCTTCTCACCCCTGGGGAGGCCGGGGGGGTCTCTGTCCCTCTCAGCCCCGCTGTGACCCCACCCAAACATCATCGGGGCCACAGGGACAGACACACCCCCAAACCCCCAAAAGGGCTGAACCTGGGATTTGGTTTGGGGCCGAGGATTTAGGAAGGGGCTGGAATTGGGGCTGGGCTTGGAGTTGGGGCTGAGATTTGGATTAGAGCTGGGATTGGGGTTAAGGCTAGACATGGGATTGGCTTTAGGGCTGGGGTTGTGTAGAGAGCTTTTTGGATAATTGGTTAGCTGAGAAAGGACATTTCGATGTGATACCGATGGATAAGGATAGGGGAAACAAGCTGGGAACTGAGCGACCAGTGTCCAATCACTGACGAAGGTCACAGTGACCTTCACTGAAATGGGAAGACGGGGGAGAAAATCGCTTGCCAGAAAATGTAGATATCTTAGGTAGAGAAGCTAGAAGAATGCAAACATAGAAGCGAAACAATTACTAGAAGATAGAAGTAGGTGTGGTTGATCCAAGTGTGCTTTAACCAATAATGAGCTCAGCTTTTGCAATATGTATAATCTTCATTAACACCAATATAAATATGTGTGGGTTTTCAATAAACTTCGGGATTTGCCATTCATGCATATTGTGTGCTGCATTTCTCCCGCCGTTCACGACAAATGGTGACCCCGGACGTTCTTCTTCGGGACTAGCCACGGTCGGCGGCGTGAGTGGAGTTCGGGTCCTATCGCAGCTGAGGACGGCAATAGCACGGCTGAAAAGAGGGAAGGTGCGAAGGCCCCGGGTGACCTCAAAGGAGAGCCCGGCCGATACGTGCTGCCGGAGCCTGAAAGAGCTGCAAGAAGCGCGCTGTTATCTTCAACACGGATAAAGAAAGGCAAGCAGCATATGATTTATTTCCTAGCTTTTTATAAAAGCGTAAGGTTAAGGGTGTAGAGTTGCAGAAGAAGCTTCATGGGTTGTTAGCTCATGGGTATGCTCAAAGACTTTTTCGGACTCCTCGCACAGGGCATAGGTTATCAGAGTGCCGTATATTTGGGGATTAGTTGTGGCAGGCAGTCATAGATGATGATAAGACTGTGAGAAAGTTGGGAGATTTATGGCAAGTCGTGCATGCTGAATTTTTGAAATACCAGGCAGAGGAAAGAGCTGCCCGGCAGGCTAGCGTAGCCTGTGAAAGAAACAGGAGTTACAGAGACTGGTTTGGGTCCCCGCCGACACTAGCTCCTGCTCTAAACGGCAGTTCCCCACCCCCATCGGCGCCTGCTCTAAGCAACACGGCCCCGCTGACATCAGCGCCTGTTTTAAGTGGCACCCCCTCGTCGACTTCGGTTCCTGCCCCATACGGCGGTCCCCTGCCAGCACCGGCGTCTACGTTAAGCGGCGGCTCCCTGCCGACACGAGTTCCCGCTCCAGACAGCAGCTCCCTGTTGCTATCAGCTCCTGCTTTGGGCAGCAGCCCCCCCCCCCCGCGCGTACTCCAGCCGTGCCGCCCGCAGCCGCCCCGCCAGAGAGGCTCATGCCGGCCCCGGCCCTGGGCGACTTAACAGCTGCAGCGCGGCTGCCTCCTGCTCCGGATCTGCTCCGCAGCCGCCCCGACCCCCGAGCCGGGGGGGCGGCAGGACGGGCCTCCCACCCCCCGTGGAGCAGCAGGCTCCGGGAGGTCCGCCCGCCCCGCGGCTGCCCGGCGCAGTTCTGCTTCCCGACCACCAGCTCCCTGCGCCCGGACACGAGTAGCAGCTGTCACCGCTTCAGCTCAACCTGCCTCCAGCCCGCCACCGCCGGGAGCCTCGGAGTGGACCTGGCAGCAGCAGCGGACAGTAACCCTGATAACTACTCACCCAGAAAAGGTTCCAACTGGAGTGAAGGGACCACTCATTATTGATGGATTACCTATGGGAGCTTTGCTTTTAGGACGTTCCTCAGCTACAATGATGGGATTATTTGTTTTATCTGGAATAATGGACGCTGACTATATAGGGGAGAGTTCTATTATGCTGTATACTCCTTTTCCACCTATGCAAATCGAACAATGAACTGTTGGATGAACTTTGACCTTTGTTAAAGGGAACTGATCTGGCACAGCCTGTTCGTATAACCCCTGAACAGGGTGAGACACTGCAGCAGATATTGGACTGTGTCACACAAGGCAGTGTTCGGAGACGTGATCTTGATCTCCCTATACAGCTCACAGTTTGGTGTGGACCAAAATTTTTACTGGGTGCACTTACTCAGCATAACAGAAAAATGGGGGAGATATGGGCCTTGGAATGGATATCTCCTCCACTTCAACAACATAAAACCCTTCTTCAGAAAATTGAAATTTTAGCTGATTTGCTCAAAAAGGGTCGTGATAGGACAGTGGGGTTAGATTCAATGCCCAAAAAGATCAGTAAAGTCCTTATCGGATGCTATAACTGTCTACACAGATGCAGGAAGAAAATCCAAAACTGCTGCAGTGACCTGGCGAGAAAAGGGACAATGGCATCATCACATACTCCGAGCTACTGAGGTGGACACTTTACAAACGATGGAGCTATTGGCTGTTGTATGGGCCATGATGCATTTCTCTGGACCTCTTAACATTGTAACAGATTCTTTGTATGTTGCAGGAGTGTGTGAGTGAATAGAGGATGCCTCTATAAAAGAGGTTCAGAACAGGAGGTTACATGAGCTGTTTATGCAACTGCAGAGAGCAATTAAGCTAAGAAAGCATTCTTTTTGTGTTATCCATATCAGAAGTCACAAATGGGATATTGGTCTGGGAGAAGGTAACATGCGAGCAGATAAATTAGTCTCAATCACACAAGCAACTCCAATTCCCAAACAAACCATAGCCAGAGAGGCACACTCCATGTTCCACCAGAATGCAAAAGGCCTTCACAGAGAATTTCAGAGATCTATGGAGGAGGCACGGGCAGTAGTCAAGGCCTGTCCTACATGTAGTCATCATAATGGAGGCTGTGGTTTAGGTCTGGGAGTTAACCCAAGAGGGCTGAGCACAAATGAGACCTGGCAGATGGATGTCACACAGGTGGCAGAGTTTGGGAGGTTGAAGTATGTACATGTTACCATAGACACTTACAGTCATTTTATATGGGCCACAGCACAGACTGGTGAAAAAGCAGGGCAGGTAGAGAGACATCTCAGCAGTTGTTTGCAGTAATGGGAGTGCCACAGCGCATCAAGACAGATAATGGGCCTGCTTACTGTAGCAAAAGAACAAAGCAGTTTCTGCAGATGTGGGGGATAGAACACATAACAGGCCTCCCCAATTCTCCTACAGGGCAAACGATTGTAGAGAGAGCAAATGGTACCTTGAAAAGATATTTGAGTAAATATAGAGATACCAGAGAGCCACAAGAGAGATTGTTAAAGCGTTTGTTTGTTTTGAACCACCTGTGTGTTTTTGGGGAAAATAAGGTTCCTGCTGTGATTCATCACTATGTACATGAAACAGATGGTGTAAAGAAAGATGTATGGGTGAGATACAAAGATCCCAAAACAAGACAATAGCAAAGTCCTGCTAAGGTGTTATAGTGGAGCCACGGATATCTTTGTGTTTCTACCCCTACAACATCTCTGTGGGTACCTGCTAAATAGACCCGAGCAGCTGTGTCTGATAGAAACTTTATGTTATTGCTTTATTAATTTTTGCTTCTTTTGTGGGCAGTGTAGGCTATTAGGCATGGGCCCCACCACAGCCCAAGACTAACATATGGGTCACCCTGGCAAACTTAAGCAAACAAGAGACTATTTGCCTGTCATTGTCTTCTCCTGGCAATCCTTTCACAACTTGTTTGGTTGGATTACCAGCAGATCCCTGGCCGTGCCCTTTACATGTACCAACTTGTAAGGTCAGCAATGCTAGGAAGAGTGTGGACAATTGGGATCAGTGGATTTCCCACTTTCCTATAGCACCACAGGAGCCCCAAGAGTTAGAGTTGTTAGGGTCAGTGATGGCAGATGCATGTATTCATTTTAACCATAGAAGCCTGCTGTCAGTCAAGAACCACTCTAATGTTGTAACTTCCAGCATGGCTGTCTACCGGAATGCATCGGCCTGGTGCAATTATACAACAAAAAGAGTGTCAGTCCCTGAGAGGCAGCTGAAGAAACCTGTCCAGAACTCCAAGGCAGAATCCAACTTCAAAGTTTCTTGGACTTTTAATGGCTCCCAGAGAGGGACATGACAGAGAAAGTGTCCCCAGGCCCCAGGCAGAGCAGAGAACTGCAGGCAGTGATGACAGGTGGGGACAGAGAGAAGCCAAGTCTTGGTGCCCTGGGGCACAGCAGGGTCTGTGCCAGCAAGGGCTGGGAGGAGACACCTTGTCCTGAGGCCCTGGGGCCTCCTGGCCCAGCCCCAGCCAGGCTGGGCACTGTCAGCCCCTTGTGCTGCCCTCAGCATCCCCCCCTAGCCCACATCCCAGTGGCCTCAAGGATCTGCTGCAAGGAGTCCCTGGGGAGCCTTGCTCAGCAATGGCCCTGGGGGCTCCTTCATACTCCCTGCAGGGACTGCAGGTTTTTCAAAGGACTTTGGCTTTGGCTTTTGCCTTGGAGTCTCTGAGAGGTTTGTTCAATCATGGCCTCCAATTATCTGCTGTAATTAGTCCCTGGAGAGGCTTTGTCAGTAACAACACTCAGTGGGGCTCATTAATACTTCAGGGTACTTCAGTTGTTTAAGCTACTTGGTGTTTCCCTTTGATACAGATGCTATGAGAAAGATTGTGCAGTTACAGCCTCCAATTATCTGCTGTAATTAGTCCCTGGGGAGGCTTTGTCAGTAAGGAGACTCAGTGGGGTCCTTAATGCGTCAAGGTACTCAATTATTTTAAGGTACTTGGTGTTTCATTTTTGGTACAGACTCTGTGAGAGGTTTGTGCAATCATGGCCCCAATTATCTGCTTTAATGAGTCCCTTGAGAGCTTTGTACTGACACTCAGTGGGGTTCATTAATGCCTTTAGATACTCAAGGTTTTTAAGGTACTTTGGAATTTCCTTTCTACACTGAGTCTCTGAGAGGATTTTGTGCCATCCTGGCCTCCAGTTCTCTCCTCCAAGGGTTCCATGAGGAGCCTGTGTTGGGCATGGACTTGAGTGCGACCCATTCATGCCTCGAGACACTTTGGGGTTCATTCTTCTGACTTGGACTCCTGCAAAGGTTCGTGCAATCTCCTCTCAGGCCTTGTGGCTCCAGGGCTCATTTCCAAATGCACCACGGGACTGATTAGGATCAAGCAAGTCCTGACAAACCATGGCTCTGCCTTGATTTCCCTCTGCGCTAATGCAATTCATCAGGAAATTTTCCTTTTAGAGTTATGGAGAACTATTTCAAAGTGCTTCTAAGAAATATGTATTCCTGTCTTAAAGGGTGTCTTTTGTTGCCATTCTTGTTATAGAAGAGCTGACTGCAGCATTCTGTGATTCATCCAGGGTCTCTCCTAAGGAGGTCTGACCAGATCAGTGAAGTTGTACCTTCAGAGGTGACCCAGTGTGGACAACCTTGCCCCACATTCCCCAACCCCATGTGAGAAAAGATTTTCACTTTTAAAAATTTAAATGCCTTATTAAGGCCTTATCAAAATACAACTGAAGACTGAATAAAGAAAAGGATACAATGCCAGGAGCAAAGGATTCAGTCACCATGTGCTCATCTACAAAATGGATGTTCTGTCTTTTATACCTCTGGCCCCTCCCAAAGTCTTGTCAATCGACTCCTTCTCTGTCCAGTGGTGGAGATCACTGTCTCATACCTTGATTGGAGGTCAGGTGCTGCCATAGGAACAAGCCAACCCTCCCAAATGCCCCAACTACTGAGGCCATCCTGTGATAGCAATGCAAGGGGGAGGGGAAGGATAACTGTACATCTACAAAACTTCTCTTAACATATATTTAATATTCACCCCTTAATTGTGAGAGTCAACCCTAGGATTACTCTTCTATAACAAACTCACCTTTCTTTTTCTATAAGTCATTTTGTTCAAACAATTGAGTCAAAATTTTTCTCTCTCTCTTGAATGAGTCATACCAGCATCTGTTGATGTGGGCAAGGACAGTGGGAACAGGAAAAAAAATCTCAGGTTTTCCTTAGACACACTTATTTGGAATGGACAAAAGGGCATCCCAGAGGTCCAGTGTGGCTTTGACTCCCATATACCGTGCCTGTGTGGCTGCTGCCCATAGTTGGTGCATCTTAGGGGTGAGCACAGAGGCCAACTCGGTCCTGCCCTCCAGTCCCTGTTGAATTAAAAGACAACTGAGGAATTACAGAGGTCTGGAATGGCCTTTTGTCCCTACCTTACCATGCCTACAGGGTTGCTACCCACAGCAGGGCTATGGAGCCTTCTTGGTAGCAAACAAAGGGGCCAACCTGGCCTTGCCCTCCTTCCTTTGTCCTATTTTCTTAAAGAAGCTGTCCCACTGCCTTTTACAGTCCCTTGTGTACTTCCCCTCAACAGCTGCTGGTAATTCTCACCCATTAAAACAGGAAGACAGTTCTCAAGCTGGTTGGTGGAAGCTTGACTCTGCTTTTTGGGCGTCTTGGTGTTTTCCTGGTTGTCTCTCAGTCTCTGCTTGAGAGTCAATCTTGTTTCACCCAGCCTGGATGTTACAGTCCACTCTTTGGGTTCTTCTCCTGGGCCTTTGACTCTGTTGCCATGAGTCCATCCCCGCTCTGCAGCTCGCACGGCCGATTCGGTGGTGAGCAGTGCCTGAAAGGGACCTTCCCACTGAGGAGTGAGAGTCTGATCTCTCCATGGCTTAATCATCACCCAATCCCCGGGATTAATATTATGGATTCTGAAATCCAGGGTGGTAGTTTGAGGAATTGCCCCTTTATGTCTTAGCCCTTTTAAAGTTTGTGCTATAGACATCACTTATTTCTTGGCATTGGCTTCCCCTTCCTCATGGGTGGCAGCCTTCTGGGGCAAGGTCAGGAAGGAAAACCCAAACATCATTTCATAGGGTGGGACCCCCAGATCTGACTGGGGTTGGGTTCTAATTCTTAATAAAGCCAAAGGGAGACATTTTATCCATGACATTTGGGTTTCAGTCATTAGCTTAACTAGAGCTCTTTTAGGAATTTGATTCATTCTCTCAACCTGACCAGAACTCTATGGTTGCCCTGGAATGTGTAATTCCAATTTTACTGCCAGGGCCTGAACAACTTTCTGCAATATCTTTGATGTGAAATGAGTTCCCCGGTCTGAATCAATTCTGTTTGCCATCCCATATTGGGGTGTCCTAGTTTAAGGCAAATTTGGGAGAGAATCTCCAAAGGAGGGTCCCTCCAGAAAGCAAACCCACACAGCCCCTCCCCGCAACCAGTTTGGGAAGGATTCCTCGGAGAGGAGTGGAAAGAACCTGTTTATTTAACAGGCACAGCACCCCCCAGTACACAGAATGAACAATACCGGATGACACCACTCTGAAAAAGATGACAAATTCAGAAACTCTCTCTTGGGGGTGGTCGCTCTCTTCTCAGTCCCTCCGGCGCTGGGGCAGCTGCTGCAGGCCACAAGGTGCAAATGCTCGGTGTTCCCAGGTCCCAGTCCGGAGCAGGTTCGAGATGGTTCAAAAAGGAAAGGAGAAACAGTCCAGGACGAAATTTGGACAGTTTAGCTAAACTAGCTAATGAGCAGAAGCAAGAGCAAGAAGTGAAGCAGAAGCAAGAGTGAGAGAGCAACGCAAAAAGCGAAGGCAAAAAGCAAAAGCAGCACTATGTACTGCCCGTCTCTGTGTCCTGCCAGGCTGATAAGAAAACCCAAACAAAACTTTCACTCTTCAGAGCCAGTCTTAGAGGCATAGAACATAATATCCAGCATAAACAGAACACATGAACGGGGATACAAGCATCATAACGTCACCCTAGGACATTCCACCCCTTATCCCCATATCATCAACATACTACCACACATCATGCATTTATTCACGCAAAATTTCCATCTGTTCCCCCAAAAATTACAAACAATACCCATCATGCCCTCATCACATCCCCATGCTGGACCACTGAATCCATGCCCTATACTACAGAGCGGCAGGATTTCACCCCTTTCACCTTACTCACTCAAAGCTCCATCTATCAATTGCTCAGACCTTCAACACTTGCACGTTTCCTTCTCCATCTTCCACTTGCCCAGACCTTCAGCACTTACACATTTCCTTCTGTCTCATGTCTGTATGGTGTAATGTACAGACAATGGCAGTAACATCCAACAAACAGTGATATTTGCATATCATTCTCACCCCACAATCAGATCTCCCTGAGGTACACGTGTTGTTCCATCTCTTTGCATTATCCACCATGTGCAACCTGGTCCCTGAGCAAAGACAACCCCACAAATGGGTTTGTCTGTACTCAAGGCAGAATTGATCCACACAGTCTTCCCTAACAAACCTCTGACGTACCACTGGGATTTTATCTCCATCTATTATATTCAGGGACTCAGACTGGGCAGGACCTGCTCGGTTGCTGGAACCTCGGGTGTTAACTAACCAGGTGGCCTTTACTAAATGCTGCTCCCAGTTTTTGAAAGATCCCCCACCCAAAGCTTTCAGCTGGGTTTTTAGTAGTCCATTGTACCTCTCCACTCTGCCTGCAGCTGGTGCATGGTAGGGGATATGGTACACCCACTCAATGCCATGTTCCCTAGCCCAGGTGTTGATAAGGCTGTTCTTGAAATGAGTCCCATTGTCTGACTCAATCCTCTCAGAGGTGCCATGTCTCCACAGGATTTGCTTTTCCAGGCCCAGGATGGTGTTCCGGGCCACAGCATGAGGCACAGGGTAGGTTTCCAACCATCCAGTGGAGGCTTCCACCATGGTCAGCACGTAGCGCTTGCCCTGGCGTGTCTGGGGCAGTGTGATGGAGTCTATCTGCCAGGCCTCCCCATACTTGTACTTGGACCACTGCCCACCATACCATAGGGGCTTCACTCGCTTGGCCTGCTTGATGGCAGCACACGTCTCACAGTCATGGATAACCTGAGAAATTCTGTCCATGGTTAGATCCACCCCTCGGTCTCGTGCCCACTTATAGGTGGCATCTCTGCCCTGATGGCCTGAGGCATCATGGGCCCATCGAGCTAGGAACTTATGTTGCCAATCTAAGTCTATCTTTGACACCTCTATCTTTGCAGCCTGGTCTACCTGCTCACTGTTTTGGTGCTCCTCATTGGCTCTGCTCTTGGGGACATGGGCATCTACATGGCGGACTTTCACAGGTAGCTTCTCTACACTGGTAGCAATGTCTTTCCACTCTTCAGCAGCCCAAATTGGTTTTCCCCTATGCCAGTGTGCCTCTTTCCACCTCTCCAGCCATCCCCACAGAGCATTGGCTACCATCCATGAATCAGTGTAAAGGTAGAGCTTTGGCCACTTCTCTCTCTCAGCAATGTCCAGGGCCAGCTGAACAGCTTTGAGTTCTGCAAGTTGGCTTGATCCACCTTCTCCTTCAGTGGCCTCTGTGACCAGTCCTGTGGGGCTCCATACGGCTGCTTTCCACTTCTGGTTCATTCCCACAATGTGGCAAGAACCATCAGTAAAAAGAGCGTAGCGTGTATCTTCTGCTGGCAGTTGGTTGTATGGTGGAGCTTCTTCAGCCCGTGTCACTTCTTGTTGCCCTTCATCAGCGAGACCGAAGTTTTCACCTTCTGGCCAGTTTGTAATTATTTCCAGAATCCCAGGGCAATTCAGGTTTCCAATACGGGCGCGCTGTGTGATAACAGCAATCCACTTGCTCCATGTAGCACTGGTGGCATGGTGCATAGAGGGAACTTTTGCTTTAAATATCCACCCCAGCACCAGCAGTCGGGGTGCCAGGAGGAGTTGTGCTTCTGTACCATTCACCTCTGAGGCAGCTTGGACTCCTTCATAGGCAGCCAAGATTTCCTTCTCTGTGGGAGTGTAGTTGGCTTCAAACCCTCTGTAGCTTCGACTCCAAAATCCCAGTGGTCGGCCTTGAGTCTCCCCAGGCACCTTCTGCCAAAGGCTCCAGGACAAGCCATGGTTCCTGGCTGCAGAATAGAGCATGTTCTTCACATCTGGTCCCGTCCTAACTGGGCCAAGGGCAACCACATGAGCGATCTCCTGCTTCATCTGGGCAAAGGCTTGTTGCTGCTCAGGGCCCCAGTGGAAATCACTCTTCTTGCGGGTGATCAGGTAAAGAGGCCTCACGATCTGACCGTATTTGGGAATGTGCATCCTCCGAAAACCTATGGCACCCAGGAAAGCTTGTGTTTCTTTCTTGCTAGTTGGTGGAGACATTGCAGAGATTTTGTTGATGACGTCAGTGGGAATCTGACGCCGTCCATCTTGCCACTTCACACCCAGGAACTGGATCTCTCAGGCAGGTCCCTTGACTTTACTCTTCTTGATAGCGAAGCCGGCTTCTAGCAGAATCCTGATGATCCTCTCCTCTTTCTCAAATACTTCCATTGCCGTGTTCCCCCACACAATGATGTCATCAATATATTGCAGATGTTCTGGAGCCTCACCCTTTTCCAGTGCAGCCTGGATCAGTCCATGGCACATGGTGGGGCTGTGCTTCCACCCCTGGGGCAGTCAGTTCCAGGTGTACTGCACAGCCCTCCAGGTGAAAGCAAACTGTGGCCTGCATTCTGCTGCCAGAGGAATGGAGACAAACACGTTAGCAATGTCTATAGTGGCAAAGCACTTTGCTGCCTTGGACTGCGGCTCGTACTGGAGTTCCAGCATGTCTGGCACAGCAGCACTCAGTGGTGAAGTCACTTCATTCAAGCCACGATAGTCCACAGTCAAACTCCATTCTCTGTCAGACTTGTGCACAGGCCAGATGGGGCTGTTGAAGGGTGAGTGGGTTTTGCTGACCACGCCTTGGCTCTTCAGCTCACGGATCATTCTGTGGATGGGGATCACGGTATCTCGATTCATCCGATACTGCCGGCGGTGCACTGTCGAGGTGGCAATTGGCACTCGTTGCTCTTCCACTTTCAGTAGTCCTACTGCAGATGGGTTTTCTGATAGTCCAGGCAAAGTGTTCAACTGCTTAATGTCCTCTGTCACTACACCAGCTATGCCAAACGCCCAACATAGTCCATTTGGGTCTTTGTAACAGCCATTCTGGAGGAAATCTATGCCCAGAATACATGGGCCCTCTGGGCCAGTCACAATAGGATGTTTCTGCTACTCTTTCCCAGTCAGGCTCACCTGGGCTCCCAACAGGGTCAATTGCTGTGATCCCCCCGTCACCCCAGCAATGGAAACAGGTTCTGCCCCCACATGTCCCGATGGTATCAGGGTACACTGCGCACCAGTATCAACTAAGGCATCGTATTTTTGTGGTTCTGATGTGCCAGGCCATCGGATCCACACCGTCCAGAAAATCCATTTTTCCCGTGCCTCTCCCTGGCTAGAGGCAGGGCCACTCTAACCCTGGGTATACATGGTAGAGGTTCCTTCCAGGGGATCTGACGAATCATACTCAGCAGCTCAGTCATGGAAGGCTGGGGCTACCTTCACTTTACTGAGTTCCCTCGATTAGTGTTTCCCTCCTTGAGCTGATGCACCCGTGCTGCCAGGACAGAAGTGGGTTTCCCATCCCACCTTCCCATGTCTGCCCCATGGTCACACAGAAAGAACCACAGGTCAGCCCGTGGGCTGTACCCTCTCTCTAGCTGGGGAACGTTGGGCTCTGACTCTGGGGCTTGTGACTCACACTGGTGCAATGTGGGAACTGTTCCTCCTCACCTCCTCCCTCATCTCCCTCATCTCCTCTCTGACTTCTTGGACCACAACAGAGACATGAGCCTGCATTGGGCCATTGATCACACTCTCATAATTTCTAAGCTTGTTGGCAACAGAACCCACTGTCTCTCATTTGTTATTGGCATTAATCATTGCAATAAAGGTGGTGTATTGAGCTGGCCCCAGATTTGCCAGACTCCACAACATTTGCCCTGTGCACCTGACCTTGTCTGGGTCAATATCATGCTGTCCACCCCTCCCAAAGAGTACCTCCAATACTGCCACTTCTCTCAGCTGTTGGATCCCTTCCTCAATAGTCTTCCAGCACATTCTATGGTGGTGCTCCTGCATTCTCTCTCTGTGGACAAACCTCTCTCTGACACTCATTAAAAGCCGCTCCCAGAGGGAAAGGAACCCTGGCTCCCTTACAAAAATTGGATTCATACCTGAGTCCTGAGTCAAGGGTCCCAAATTCCTTGCCTCACCACCATCCAGCTGGACACCTGTACCCATAAGGTCCCAGACCCAAAGAAGCCAGGTTGTATAAGCCTCACATCCCTCTCATACAATGTCTTTGTGCAGATTACGGAGACTTTCGTACATCAGGGACTCGGTGATGACCTCAACTGTTGCCTCTTCTGGGCGTTAGGAAGGCTCTCCTTTCATATCCTCATCTGGGTGCTCTGATTTCATCTTAGATCTCCTTGTTTCCACAGGGGCGACTGCTGCTGGCTGTGACTGCCTTTGCAGTTCAGCTGGAACCTGGACAGTTGTAACATCTGTGGGTTCCACTGCTGCACCATCAGACTCTCCCTCTTTGAGGCAGGGGGATGGCTTTTCACCAGCTGTGGAAATGTACTCCTTCAGCACCTGGCCCATCTCTTTCATTAGAACCCTCATCCAGCCTGGGTGGTTCATTTCTGAGGCGGGCTGTGGGGCAGGGTCAGGCTCTGGGGCAGCAGCATCCCTTGTCTCTGGGGTAGGTGTCAGTGTGGTTATCCAGGTTAATCTTCCCTTATCTCTGAATGCTAAATGTAACAGGCCTATCAGCAACACCAGCCACTGTATGATATCATTAGCATTTAGAGTGGATCTGAACCCTTTGAAAACTGCTGGGGCAGACCCAAAGAGCTGGGTGAAGGGCTGGGAAAAAATTTTCCCCTGTGTCATTTCCTCACAGTAAGAACCATTATTAAAGTAACCCCCAAAAACATACACTTAGTGTGTGATAGCTCTGAATCCATGTGCCTGCCTTCCAGAGGAAGTTAAAGATCCATGAATTCCTCACCTCATTAAGCCATAAAGCAAACTGGATAACAGCCAGGGCAGCCTTAGTTTGGTTAGCCTGTGTTCCCAGGGATTGTCTGGGTGCTCCTGATGGGGCAGAAGGAAGAGCTCCAGGCCCTCCGTGAGGGTGATGAGGGCAGTGGGCTGTCAGCGGGGGCTGGCTGGGGGAGCTGCAATGCCTGGGCAAGGAGCTGCAATCCCTGCCCCGGCTGTGGTGGGCTTTGCTCCCTGTGTGGACCAGGGGTGGCGTGGGCAGAGCACACAGAGATTTCAGGGATGCGGGCAGGGGGATTCATGGCTGGCACTTTGCAGCTGATCCCCTTGGCCTCTCCTCTCTTGCGGCCATGGCAAGAGCTGGGTGGGATGGCTCTGGCAGGAAGGTCTCCTTGGATTCCTGCACATCCACGTTCTGACCGTGGCTCTGTTCCTCTCTCTTCCAGCCCTTCGAGCCCTGAGTGAAGACAACATCCCCTCCTGCATAAGCACATTTGTTCAGGTGATGTTTGAGGGAAGAGCTGCAGAACTTTCATCTGCTGGCTCAGAAGAACCAGTGTCTCTTTAAGACCTCCAGATCCCTTGGAAGGTGAGACCACCCGGAGACCAGAGGGGATCAGCTGGAGTTCCAGGCACAGCTGATGACTGGCACAACTGAGCCTGTGGGAAGCTCCCATAGCTCCTGCCTTCTCCCTCCCTGTTGACAGCTCCCTCCCTCCAGCCCTCAGACCCTGCCCATTCCCTTTCTTCCCTCCCAGCTCATCCCTCTGCTTTGCCTTCCATTAATAAACAGTTTGGCTTCCTCACTTTACCTGCATCTCTGTGGAGCTGGAGTGATTCAAATCCGGGGCCCTGGGACACCCAGGCCCCTCCTGCCGTTCTCTCCCATGCCGTGTTTTGTGCACAGACACAGAGGAATGAGGGCAGGTCAGGCTGGAAAGGTCCCTGTGCTGAAGGTCCAGTTCCACAACACTGTGCAGTTCCAGATCTTGCTGAGCACCCTGGAGCCCCTGGATTTTGGAAGAGCCGACCTGAGGATGCTCTGAACCCAGCTGAGAGGGATTCCATGGCAAGCATCCATGGAGGGCAAAGGAGCTTGGAATGCTGGAAGGTTTCAAGAATAGCTTCCCGAAAGCACAGCAATGCTCCATCCCTGCACAGGATGACAAAGGGGGCAGAACCAGAGACCATCCGGGCTTAGCAGGGAGCTCTGGGTGTGCCTAAGGGCAAATGAAGCAGCAGCACGGTGCCCGAGACTCGGACACGCGGCCGTGCCGGTGCCCGGAGCGCTGCCAGGCAGTGCCGGGATCCCGGCTGTGGTTCTGGTCCCCACAAGTGAGGAATGGCAGCCCCAGGCTCAGAGCCAGTCAGAAAGCCAACCAAGGGGGAGAGCAGAGGGAGGGCACCCTTCCAGTCTCTCTTGGGCATGGCCGCAAATCAACCCCTGCTGCTTCTTCCTCCACCTGTGTTTGGGCTGTGCTGGTGGCAGAGCCAGCCAGGTTGTGCTCTGTGTTCCAAAGCCTGTTGGGAGCGGGCATGAAAAGCGCTGCATGCACAGCAGAGAGTCCTGGAAGGTGCTGGCAAGAGCATCCTGGGGGGACAGGGCTCTGGGCTCTGGCTGGGAACAGCCTGGTTTTGGTGTTGTGAGCACAGGCAGGAGCTGAGGCAGGGGAAGAGGCAGCGGGCAGCTTGTGTTTGTAGAGGGCCTGGGGCTGCACCTCTGAACCTGCACCTGGACACACACTTGGGGGAATACGAACTGGAGCTGGAGTGCCTGTCCTGAAAGGACCTGGAGTCATTCAGCCTTGCCAGCTTTTCTTAAGGGTGTGTTGGTGTTGCCCAGGAAAGCCACACATTTGGGGAAATGCCTTTGGAGGAAAGGGGCTTGCTTCTCAAGGAAAGTGCTTCCCAGGGAGCTCCCAGTGAGGCAGGTGCGAGTGTCCCCCTTTGGCTCTCTGTGCTCCTTTCAGTCCTTGAGGCCCCTTGCACTTGGCAGAGGGGCAGGGCAAGGGAGAAGGCTGTGAAGAGCAGGTTTGGCATCCGCCTGGACCTGCAGAGACCAAGCCAAGCACCTGCAGCAGGGTGTGTTCCCTCCCTTTGGACAGAGGGTGAGCAGGAGCATCTCTGTCCAGCCACAAGCCCCAAAGCTCTCTGTGAGAGCTGTGAATTAAAAGGCCTTTACTCACACACTTTTCACATCTTTCCAGTCTGCTGTGTTTCAACTCTTGGCAAAATGCATTTGCCTCCTGCTTGGTGGGAGCTGTTGTGGCCCAGGGCCAGCACAGAGCTGGGCTGTGTGGGCCAGGCAGCGTGGAGAGCCTTGGCTGATCTTGGTTTGTCCCTGGCCTCAGAAAAGGCCTCCCAAGGTGTTCTGCTCATTGGCTCTCCCTGTGCATCTTGGAGAGAACAAGGTGGGCATTTCTGCCAGCTGGGTGTCAGCAGGCCTTAAAATGGGGGCGTGTGGTGGAGTGAGCCCAGCTGAGATCCCCTGAGAGGAGCCCAGTGCTCCTTGCTCCTCTCTGCTGACCCGTGAGCGTTTGTCTGCTTTCGGGATGGCCCTGGCTGTGTCAGGGCTGCTCCGTGGACACGAGACAGCCGCTCCTGTCCCGCTGGGTCCCAGCAGTGCCTGGCAGCAGCCCTGCATCCACGTCAGGATGCTGGCCTAGAGAGGCCCTGGAAGCTGAGGCAGCTGATTGGAAGCTTTTGCAGATACACACAGGGGATGGCCAGCAGCGTTCCCTCAGGATACAGCAGTGCTGAGGCGCCTCCCCAGAGTTGCCTGATGCTGCCCACTCCTTGTGGCACCAGTTGCTTTCCTGTGGGATGTTCTACCTCCCCCAAGAGTGAAGACGAGCTGGAGAAAGAGCTGGCCAGGCTGCTCTGGATCCTTTCCCAGCAGCCCTGGCTGAGTGGAGCAGTCCGAGCTGAGCGCAGAGGTGCCCATGGAACAGCCGTGCCCAGGAAGGCTCGCTGGGAAGGGTGATCCAGGAACCACAGGCCTGGCAGCCTGAGCTGCCACTGGGGAAGGCCTTGGAGCAGATCCTCCTGAGTGCCATCCCATGGCACGTGCAGGGAACCAGGGCGTCTGCTGGAGGCTGGGAAAGCTCTGCAGAGGGACGGGCACAGCTGGGGCTCCTGGCAGAGTGTTGAGGGCTTCTCTGTGGGATTTTGGGGGGTAGGTGTTGGTGGGGTGTTGGGGAAGGAGTTGTCTGGAAGGTGAGAGGTCTGGGCTGGAATTCGAGTCAGTTTGAAGGCAGCCTCTATGCTTTGGCACAGCTTTGGTTATGGAGGGCAGAAAGAATATCTGTGACTATTTCTATTCATGGTCCTGTTTCCCCTGCAGGGAACAAGAGGGGAGAGCTGTACTTTCTTGGCCACTTAGATATCTGTACTGGGGGAGGATCAGCCCTTTTGCCATCTACTCTTTTGTTTGGGTTACTCTTGTAACACTGAGTGGTCTTTCATTCCTTGAGAGCTTTTATTCCTTAAGAAAATTAGGAGATTATAATCCCTTCATCAAAATCCATTTGCAAATCAAAGAATGGTCTTCTTTTTGGCTCTGTGTAGTGTTATGTTTTCTAAAGTGACATTCAATGGATGATAAGGCAAATGAGTTGCTGCTTCAGGATGGGACACAAACTTGTAGACCAGTCACATTCTCAGGCCATCCCAATAAATTTGGGAAGTTTGCAAATTTTGGAACTACTTGAGCTGAGCAATGGGAAGTACAACTTTCCTGAAGTGAGGATTCCTTAATGCCAGATTCTTCTGTGTCTTCATGGCAAAGATGTGTTTGTGGTGCAGGAAATGACTTCAATGAGAAAATAATTCCAGCACAGAGTAAGAGCTTCTGACAGAGACCAAGTGTTGCCAGCAGTTGCTCCAGATGCTGCTGCCATCAGCCCCCAGTGCACGTGGGCTTTGGCTCCCTGTGGCACAGAAGCCCCCCGGGGGCACAGGTCTCTGGGGCAGGAGACGGGCACCAGCGCTGCCAGGGCTCGGGGGTGGCAGCTCTGCTTGGGCAGGGACTCTGCCACAGCTGCTGCTGTCAGCGCTGCCCGGGCCCCAGGACTCAGAGCAGCATTTGTGCCCTGGCCCACACATTCCTTGTCTGTGTCACACCCGTGGGTTTAGGATGGCCACCAGCTGGGAGGTGTCCCAAGGAGGCCGTGCCAGCTTCCCTGGAAGGCCCCGTGCCCTTCCCGCCACGGCTGCGTCGGCAGCCCTGGGGCTCCTTCTGCTGCCCTGAGCCCGCAGAGCAGGGCAGCGTTTGCTGATGCTCTGAGCCCTTCCTAAAGATCCTGTGGGGCTGCCTTAGACACCTGGGGCCAGGCATTCCTTCCAGCCTGGGCCACTTTGGCTGGGCTGGGGGCAGCCCCAGGGCAGGGGGCAGTGTGTGCAGGGGCCCTTTGTGACACGGTGCCGCATGGTCACTGTGGCATAGAACGGGTGTCCAAGGGCCCTTTGTGACACGTGGGAAATAGAAGCTTGCCCGGCTGCTGGGAACAGGCAACGGGGCAGAACGGGACAGAGCGGTGCCGTGAGGAGCCCCCGCACAGCGCCCTCGTTCCTGTCTGACCCGGAGCCTTTGCGAGGCGTTATTCCTGCAGGTGACCTCGAGGCCAGACCACAGGACTTGCTGACCCGTGGTCTCCCTGAGGCTTCTCTTCAGCAGGAGCCTTCGAGGCCAGACCCCAATCCTTGACAGGAGTCTCCTGTCCTTGTGGCAGGAGCCCTTGAGCCCAAGCGCAGGACTTGCCGTCCTGCAGCCTTCCTGAGGCTTCTGTCTTGGAGGTGCCTTCCAGGCAGCACTTGGTGACTTAGAGCTTTTGCAAGGCATCTCACCTGCAAATAGCCACAAATCCAGTCTGAGATATGGAGCAGAGACCCCCGAGAGTGCCCAAGCTGGCCTGGGTGGAGGAGGAGGAGGAAGAAGGCCCTGCAGCTGCCCCAGCACAGGAGACCGAGGAGGTGGTGCCGTTCCAGCCACCGCAGGAGGGTGAGTGGCAGAGCTGGTCCACAGGGTTGGCGTCTCCAGCCAGCTTGACCCCATGCCATGCCATGCCATGCCATGCCATGCCATGCCATGCCATGCCATGCCATGCCATGCCATGCCATGCCATGCCATGCCATGCCATGCCATCCTATCCCCTGGGGAAATGCCCATGGACAGGACGGAAGAGGGCCTGGGCAGACACCCTGCAGTGGCCGTGCTCCATCCCCTGGGCCATCCCGGGGCTCTCCCTGCCTGGGCAGCGCAGGGCTGGGCTGTGTTCTCCGGCCTCTCCCGCAGCCCCTCAGCTCTGGCTGCGCTCCCTCTTTGCCAGATGCAGCCCTGGAGTGCACACAAGAGCAGGAATCCAGCCGTGGCCGCTTCCGCGGCACAGCTCAGGTACCTGCAGCCACCCCCACCTGGGCTGGGCCTGCTGTCACTGCTCAGCCCAGCACCGTGTGTGCAGCACTCCATGCAACATCCCCGGCTTCCTGCCCTTCTCCTACAGTTCATCTGCAAATTCATCAAGAGAATGCAGGAGGAAGAGACCATGGCCATGGGCACTGGGCTCAGACCATACTCGCCCATCTTGAAAACCAAGCCCAGCGCTGCCCTCCTGTGTATGCTTGTAGAGGAAGGTTTTTACTATCCAAACCAAGTAAGCAGCCTGTGGGCAGGGTTTGATCCTCCCAGGAATTGCTTGGCCTCCCAAGCCACACATGCTGGTTGCTGTGAGCCTTTGAGGCCACATGGCAGCGCGCTGGGAAGGGAAGCACTTCTCTGGGCAAGCTGGGAACATTGCTCCCCCTGGCAGCTTCCCAAGTCTCCCTGTGCCTTCTCCAGGTGCCCGCCATGGTGAGGTTCATCCACCAGTGGCTCGTGGCCAATGACTGTGCTGAACCCAGGCTGGACGAGGCCCTGCTGGATCTCACGGAAGCACAGCCAGATGACGTAGTCCTGACGCTGCTGCGTGTGGCCCCGTCCTGTGACAGGTATGGGGCCCACCTGCCCAGAGGGCTCAGGCCTCCCCAGCCCATCAGCCTGTACAGCCTGCCGCAGGTGTCTGAGCAACAGAGACTTCCAGGGGCCTCTGGCTGCTGCCTTTCCCAGCCCTAGCACGTCAGCCCCTGAGCCTGCTGCCAAGCTCCCTCCCTGCCCCTCAGGGCTCTGTCCCCACAGGCCTGGGCTGCCTGGCTGCTGCTGGCCAGGGCCAGTGGGCAGAGGCAGAGCTGGCAGCCAGCTCAGCTCCCCACGGTGCTGTGTCTGAGACCCCCCTGAGACAGAGCTCTCACCCCCCAGAGCTGCCATGGCCATGTGGAAGACCATCATGGGCTCAGCCAGGACTGCCGAGCTGGCACAGCTGATCCTCCTGGATGTGCTGGGGAGCTGGCCAGAGCACAACACGTGCACCTCCGATGGGGACCGAATGGCTGTCTTTAACCTGGCTGTGAGTTTCTGCAAGTGGCCTTTGCTGGCCCCAAGGCCACCTCTCCAGCAGCTCTCCATCCTCCTTCCCCCACTGCATCTGCCTGCCTCAGGCGCTGGCCTGAAACCTGGCCTAGGGGCAGCTTCAGGCCCAGCAGGCCCCGTGCTCCCCCTGACAAGGTCTCTGCGGGCCTCTCCCTGCCACGCTCGGGCCCTGCCACACGGACGCCTGGGCACTGAGCGCTGTCTCGGGGGCCTTTGTCCCTTGCAGGCAACCGTGGTGATGTGGAAGATCCTGCAGGTGCCCTGTCTGCCACGGATATTGAAGGTGTATTTCCCCCGCCTATTTGTGCATCTGCTCTTTCAAGTGTTCTTCAGCACAGAAGAGATGCCAGAGGAGGTCGATGCCTTCTGGAAGCGATGCCAGCAAGAGCACGGCCTTGCCACCAGCCCCAACAGGTGCTCCATCCCACTCCTCCTGTCCCTGCCACGGGGCCTGCCAAGGAGCCAGTGCTGCCAGCGTCACCTGGCCTTTGCTGTGCACACAGGTTTGCAGTGCGCACCCTGAAGTCCCTGCTCTGCCTTCTCCGCTGTGAGGATGTGGTGGTAGCAATGGAACGCAGGTGTGGCTGGGACACGCTGCTCTCTCTTGACACCCACCACTTTGCCGTGGCTCTGCTGGCCAGGTGAGAGCCCCTTCTCCCCACGGCCTCTGACATTTGTGCTCTGTGCCCGGGGTGTCCTGCAAAGTTTCCATGGTCATGGGCCTTGTCACTGCGGGACAGCCAAGCAGACTAGAAAAGGCTGGCAGAGGAGGGTGCCCATGAGAAAGCAACTCCCGAGTGGCCCAGGTCCCCTTGCTGGAAGGGTGGTGGGGAAAGATGAGAACTCTGTGAGTCACTCCTGGGAGAGATTTGCCCCACTGGCTTGTTTCCTTTTTCCTCTTTTTAGAGAAATTTCCCATTCAGCCCTACACTTTTGTTCTGGGATTGCATTCTACCTGCTCAGCATGCTCGGCCAAGAGATGCCATACTGGGATTTCCCTGCCCTGGCATTCCTTGTGGAGGTGAGCCTCAAGGCCAGCGCTGCCTCCCAGCTCTCTGCCCTTTCAGAGGCACAGCTGCCAGAACGGTGCCCGTGCCCTGTGCTGCTGCCTGGGCCCAGCCCTGTGAGGTTCCGGGCTCCTGCCGGCCGGCTCCCTGTCACTGCCCTGTGCCTTTCAGGTCCTCGAGTGCCTGGACTTGAGGGAATGCAGTGACAGTGTTCTGCACATCATGGCACAGAACCTGCAGAGCGAGCACAGGGCCAGGCGTTATTTGGCACTCAGAGGCCTGGTAGTGCTGGGCAAGAATCCCTTGATGGTGAGAAGGGGGCAGTGGCTGAAGCCGTGCAGGCAGTGTGGGGCCGGGCAACGCCGTCGCTTGGCCTTGCCTGGGCTTGGGGCCCTGGGGCAGCTGCTCCCAGCTCTCCTGCCTCCCGCTTCAGCTGCCCCAGTGCTTTGGGACAGGCCTTTGGCCTCTGGGCCCTGCGGCAGCAGACTGGCCTTTCACAAACTTGTGTTCTGCACAGGCTGAAAAAATGGGGAGCCTGACCCAAAGTCTTGTGGAGCTCCTGCAGGAAAATGATAGCCACATGATCAGGATGACCATTCTTCTAGTCCGATATTTGCTCCTGGATATTGGGGGTGCCCCAATAGCCACCCCCATTGCCCTTCAGCTGGCTGAGGCGCTCCTGCCACTCTTTGACCACGTAAGGCTCTGTGCCCACAGCCACGGCCGCCGGCTGCTGCCCGGACACTTGGTGCCCTGTGCAGATGCACGCCTGTGCCCTGGGGGGCCTGAAGCAGCTGATGCTGAGGTCTTTTGCCCTTCCTCTCATACAGGATGATATCCGGGTGCAGCTGAGCTCCATGTGTGTCTTTCAAGAGATGCTGGACTTTTTAAGAGAAGATGGAAGAAAGGCCCTGAAGTCCCACGTGCGCCAGAGCCTGGTCCCACTCTACTTCCACTGCCATGATGAGAATCAGATTGTTGCTGAGGTGAGGACCTGTGGCCACCTGCTGTCCCCCTGGCAGGGGACTGGGCTGCCTCCTGCCCTGGCACCTTGTGGGCTGCAGCCTCCTCCAGGCTGTGGCACTGGGATGCTCCTGTGCCCTGGCCTGTGGGGCCAAGACCGCGTCTCTGCTGCTCTCCAGGCCTCCCGGGAAACGCTGCATTCTGCAGCCGGATTCCTGAAGAGGCGGAATCTCGAACAAATGCTCCAGGTGGATCAGACATGGAGGTTTGGCGAGTGCTTGGTAAGAGAAGCCGAGAACGCCCAGGCTCAGCCTGGAGAAGGCCCCTGAGGGCGGTGCTCAGTGTGCAGGGCCGGGCAGCTGTGCCCATGCCCGCTGCTGCAGCCAGAGGCCGCGGGGGCTCTTCTCCAGGCTCCCGTGGGCCCGAGCCGGGTGCCCATGGAGCCCCGGCCCGGCGGGGCTGCGGGCCGGCACCGCGGCTCCCCGGGCAGCAGCCGGCCCTCTGCCCCCTGCCCTCGGGAGCCCTTGGCCAGCGGCTGTTGTGGCCGAGCCTCAGGGCTGTGCGGCCAGGGGAGGCCGGGGCTGGGCGCAGGCAGCGCCCGGCCCAGGGGCTGAGTCCGCGCCAACCCTTCCCTCCTGCCGCTCTCTGCAGCTGGCAGAGGACAGGAGCCGAGCGGCCGAGCACCTGCGCCGGGCCCTGCGCTACCTGCAGAGCCCACAGGAGCCCCTGCGAGAGACGGCCATCAGGTTCATGGGTGAGCCACGAGCCCGGGCTCCCTCCCGGGCCCGCTACAGCTCGGCCCCGGCCCCGCCTGCTGCCCCGGCAGCGCCAGCCGGGCCCGGCGCCGTGGAGCCCCGCCTGGCCTGGGCATTGCTGCTGCCGCCCTCTGGCAGCCGTGCCCTGGGGCGGCAGCGTGCGCCAAGGGCCGGGCTGAGCCCTGCCGGGCCAGCAGCCCGTGTGGCCACAGCGCCGGCAGCGCCGCTGGCAGGGAGCTGTGCCGCTGGGGCCGTGACAGGCTCTGTGTTCACAGGCATGGCCGGGCGGCACCTGAGGGGGCAGCAGCAAGAGCTGCAGCTGATCTGCACTGGTGAGTGAGGGCAGCGGGCTGGCAGCAGGGGCTGCCGCGGAGGGAGAGCTGCAAGCCCTGCCCCGGCTGCGGAGGGCTCTGCTCCCGTGGCCAGAGCACACTGAGATTTCAGGGCCACGTGGGCCATTGGTGGCCAGCAGCTTCGGGCTGATCCCCTTGCTCCCTGCTCCCTCCTGGCCATGGCAAGAGCCGGCTGCGATGGCCCTGGCAGGGGGCTCTCCTGGGCTCCCCGCAGATCCGGCATCTGACCATGGCTCTGTTCCTCTCTCTTGTAGCCCTGGAACGCCTGACGGAGGACATGAGCAGTGCCGTGTCAGAGCTGGCACTTGAAACACTGCATGTCTTCCGAGCAACAGCCAGTGGGCGATATTCCATCTTCCAGAGGCTGCACGACCAGCTGCGCAGGGCATGGATCGCTCGGCCTCGTCTGTCACGGCTCGGCTGGCTGCACTGCTGGAGCTCTGAGGACAGTTGATCCGGGAGGCTCTCTTTGCTGGGGCAGCCTGAGCCAGTGGGGATTTTTACTTTTCTTTAAGATTTTTCTTTTCTTCCATTCTATCTTTTACCCTATGGAAATATATACCATGTTATAATATACACTCTCAGGAGATTTTCTTTGCTGCCCAGGGTTCATAGGGCATAGGGAAAGTGGAGAAAAGCGTGCTTCTACTTAGCATGCTGCCCATGCATGCAGTGCTGCAGGGAAAATGGCCAGAAGCCCCTTGGCCTGTGGTATTTCTGCTGAAGCCTTTGTGCTGCCCACAGAGCGGCTGGGCAGGGGCCGGAGCTGCGGGGATCCCTGCCAGAGCGGTGCCTGGAGATGGCCACAAGCCCTGTGCCAGGCAGGAAGCGCCATCCATGCCCTCCTGCCCGTCTGCTGCTGCCTGCCTTGCTGAGGGCTCCCAGGTGCCTCTGGCTGGGGCTGCTCTGGAGCTGCTGTGGGGCTGCGGCGCTGCTGCCGGGCAGCTTGGCCGGGCTGGGGCAGGGCCTGAGGGGCTGGGGCGCTGGCAAGCCCTGAGCAATGGGGCTGTCAGAGGCCACAAGCAGCCCCCTGGCAGCCACCTTGTTCCTGCCAGAGTTGACTTGCAAGACAGATCCCGGGCACTCTGCAACTAACAGCATCTCAGTGTTGTTGGAAAGCCAAATCCAGAGAAATGTCAGACCTTTGGTCTTGTCAGCAAAGCTTAGAATTAAACACAGCATTTGATCTGAGACCTTGGAAAGGGCTTCCGAACTCAGGTGCTGGAAGCCAGAATGCGGATTTCTAGTTTCTAGCAGAGACACGGGGAGGAAAGTTGAAGTGGAGGAATGTTTAGAGTTTTAGAGTTCCAGATCTAGAAAAAATCAAAGTAGTTAAACAAGAAGTTTAGGATGCAGTGCTGTAGGTTTGTTGCGTCATGGCATGATTGGCTAAGGAAGCTTCCACTGTAGCATGATGTGGGAAGCCAGGAAATTCCTCGGGCTGCCCTGCAGGACTCGAGACCCTGTCAGAGGGCTCAGAGACCTTGGCACAGAGCCCAAGACCTCTGTGCCTTTGATTTAGCCCTTGGAAAAAACAATTCCCAACCTTTTATGAAGAATGACAAGCCACAAAATGAAAGGGAATTTATCACAGAGTAGAAAAATAGATGTTGGGGGTTTTTAGAATGGGGCTTCAGGGGGCAAGATGGAGGAATGTGGGCATGTCCAGCCTTTCTCCTTCTTCTTCTTGGCCTCCATCTTCTGCTGTGATGTTGGCACTTTTCGATTGGTTTAGAGTAGACGCTCACAGTCCAACGGAGATAATAGGTATGGGAAAGTAATTGTAAATATTGTACAGGTAGTTGTTTTTAGTAGAAAAAGATAACACCGCCCCGGGGGAGGGAGAGTGCCTTAGACTGTCTTGCTGAGCAGACCTCGCCAGGACAGGAGAAAGAATTTTATAGATAAGATGCAATAAACAACCTTGAGACCGAGAAATGAAGAGCTCTTACTCCTTCTTTGACCACCGGGCTGGGAAAAGAGACTTTCTAACTTATCTCGGGGTCACTCTGAGCAGCTAGAGACCCCGAGAGCATGAGTCCCTAAGAGGAAATATTGAAGGATTGGCTCCAAAACATAAATATCCTTGTTGGCCGTGTCTTCTTGGCCAAGAAATCCTTCAAAGCTCTTGGAACTACAAGTCTTGCGGCCCTGTGAGCCATGCGGTGGAGATGGGAGCCAAACTCACCCTTCCTGTCTATGTAGAAGAGAAGAAAAAGCAATGGCATCATCTAAAAAATTCAGAGGTCTTCTCTCTAGTTCATTCCAAACTCCTTCAACTCGCCCAAAGTGGGATTTAGCTACAAACACATGACAAGGACTTTTAGGGCTGGCTCTTTGACTCCAGAGCGGCTGCTTTAGAATCTTTCCCATAACCCTGTGTAGTTGTGTGCCAGCAAGGTCTCCTTTGAAGAAACTTTCCCAACTGACTTGCATGGAGGTTTGTTTGAAGGGTGTTTGAGGGGAAAGGCTCCCAGCAGAGGTCTGGGCTTTGGCCTAGCTGTGTCTCCTGCTGATTGTGAAGTGTGCCATCAGCTGCAGGGCTTTCTGGGCTAAAAATACCATCAAGTCACTTGGACTTGCTCATTTTGGCCTCTAAAAGCTGGACCCACTTTCGGGGCAAATTTGGAGACCTCATCTATGGGTGGATAGAGCACCTAGGATTTTCCCAATTGCTGGGAATGGTTCTCCAGGTCCCTGGAGTATCCAGGGCCCAGGTAAGTTCCAGCTCCACACATGCCTTGGCAATGAGAAGCAGAGGAACCCAGACCATTTTGTGCTGCCTGTGTCACTGCACCGGGGCCATGGGATGGGCACACGCAGCCCTTGTGCTGGAGCTGAGCTGCTCTGCCCTGCACTGGTTGCCGCCATCCAAGCTGGTTTTGCTTGTCCTGGTTCCCTGACAGCTGGGGCCCTGGGCAGAGCCCTGAGAGCCTGGTCTCCCCCCAGGGAAGGAGCAGGAGCCCCTGGAGAAGCTGTACCGGGTGGGGATGATGATGCTGCTGCTGCTGCTGCTGCTGGAGACAGCCAGGATGACATCAAGGATGAGAAGCTCTTCCTCAGCCTGGCCACTGGAGGCTGAAGGTGATGGACTTTGATTCTGGCACCTTCTTCAAAGCCAAACTCCTCAGGGAATTTGCAGATGAGTCCCCACCTGGGGAAATTCTGCCAGATTTGGGCACGGCCCAGCCTGGCTGGGAAGCAAAGGTTCCCCCTTTGCTGGGGCAGATGCAACTCATCCTTCAGTCGCTGCCCAGCTGCTTTTTGGCAGGGCTGTGGGGATGGGCTGGGCTGGGTACGAAATGGGAGTGGGCTCCTGGCCCTGCCAACAGCCCCCAGCACCCACCGTGCCCGGGCTGGGGCTGGGGCTGGGGCTGGGGCTGGGGCAGCCCGACACAAACAAAGCCCCATGGTGGGAGCAGAGGTGGGACTCCAGAACCTGTGCAGGGGCTGCTTTGCTGTGCAGGCAAGGAAGGGCTTGGGCTGCTCAGCTGCCCTTGTTTGCTTTGGGATCACCGTGATTTTGGGGGCAGTGCAGGGGGGAAGAGAGAAAGTGTGGGCTTCCCTCAGCCATGGCTGGGTTTTTCCCTACCATGTAGGAGTTGGGCCTTCCTCAAGGCCCTGACAGAGATAAGAGTTTTTCCAGTTTTTCTTGCTTTCCCTTTTTGCATCTAATCTCTTTTCAAGAATGTGTTGTTTGTTTTTCGAGAGGAAGCGTTCTAGGTGGTCCAGTGTGGATGGGGAAGTGCTTGGGAGCAGCTGTGGCGTGGATGGGCCCTGCCCTTGGAGAAGGCTGAGGCCATGGTTTGGGAGCAGCTTTTCTTGCAGCCGTGGCTGGCGTGAGGTGGGTCCCTGTGTGCTTGGCAGGGTGGGATCAGAGCTTTTGGGAGATGGCAGCGAGCACAGGAGCATCCTGCTCTGGGCAGCTGCTGAGGGCTGGATGTGCCGTGGCTGGCTGCAGGCTGGGCACATGTCCTGCCCTCCTGCTCTGCTGCCAAAGGCAGCAGGGATGGGCAGCTCTGGGCACAGCTCTGGGCTCAGCCAGCACGGCCTGGGCACCGCAGGCCTTGGCACAAGGGCACAGGAGCCCTCAGCTGACGGGCGGTTTCTGCTTTCTCTCCTTGCAGCCGGGCTCTGCGGCTGCTGAGGCTGCTCTGGGCTCTGCCAGGGCTCTGCTGGGCTCAGCCCTGGGCCCAGCTGGGCTGGCTCTGCCCTCACATTGCTCTGACAGCTCTGCATCAGACGAGCCCGTTGCGAGCACAGCGCCTGAGCTTTCTGCTTTGGCAGCTGAGTGAGACTCTGCTGCAGGCCCAGAGATTGCAGCTGGGGACACACATCCAATTGGCAAGGACCCAAACTCTCCACAGTCCCAGCTGAACGCCTGGATCTGTACAGGCTGTTTTGTCTGTCCCATTCTTCCTTCTTGATTGGCTGGAATTGTGCAGTTGCACTTTCTTCCTCCTCTAGAAGTGCCACGAATGGGCCAAAGCTGGCGAGTGGGCCGTGCTCCTGAGGCAGTGCAGTCTGGAGCTGGTGGATGGAGAATTGCCCTTCTGCACTGCCAAACCAGAGCAAAAATCTGTCAGTGGGACTTTGTGTCTCTAAGAAATCCCTGACAGTTTCAAAGGGACTGTGCAGCTCATTTCCAGGCTGAGAAGGAAGGGCATCTTCTAAAGGATTTGGGGTTTGACAGAGTTTCCATTCCCCGTCCTGCTTGGAGCTGGCAGGGCACAAAGCAATTTCCCATTGCTTCACCCACAATTTAACAATGTTGGAAACAACCTCAAAAACTTTTAAAAAAGGGTGCTGAAGTCAGCAAGATGGATCCATGGCATCAGCACATTTACAATGTAAATAACTGAGTTCTCTTTTTCAAAAGATCATGTACCTCTTAATGCAAAGAATGTAACTTTGCATTTATGTTTTGTTTTTTTCACTAACATTATGTTATGTTTTTTCACTAACACTTGGATTTTATTCTTATCTTCTACAATTTACCTATTGTTTTCCTTTTTCCTTTTTTTTCCTTTAAATAGAAAACATGTCCTATCAAAGGAATGTCCTTTGCTCCTGGTTCCCGTGTGGAGCAGCTCCCTTCCTGCTGGCTGAGCTGCTCAGGCAGTGCCCAGCAGCCCCTGGCCCTGCAGGGCTGAGGCTTTTCCCTGTTGCTGGGCACAGACTGATGGAGCAGCACTGCTGAACACGGGCACACAGAGGGACCAGGAGCAGCTGCCTCTGTCCACCTGAGGCTCCAAGGCCAACCTCTGAGCAGCCAGGGCTGGAAGAGACTGGCAGGATCTGATCCCTGACTCTGGGCCAGGGCTGCACAAATGACCCCACAGCAGCAGCAGCAGCAGCAGCAGCAGCAGCAGCAGCAGCAGCAGATGGAGCTGACTTTCAGCACAGCCCCTGCCCCTGTTCCCTCCCGTGTGCAGCGGTGTCACAGCAGCCTGAGGCACCTGGGAGCCCCCAGAGCCAGCAGGGACTTGAGATGGCAGCCCTGGGCTCCTGGAGGCTGTGCAAGGAACGGAGCTGGGCACTCCCTGTCCATGGGGAGCTTGCAGATGGAAAAGGCTGCTGTGCCCAGGCAGCTCCAAGGGCACAGAAAGGAGGCTCTGGAGCACTGGATCTGGGCCAGTGCCACAGTCCTGGGCAGCAGCCAGCCAGCCCTGGGGGAACAGAGGGCACAGCACGAGGGACAGAAGCAGGCAAGGGCAGAGACTGGAGAGAGCCAGAGCCAGGAGCAGGAACAGCTGCTCCATTGCACTCCTGGAGAAAGCTCTTGGATGGTTCAAAGTGCTGAAAGGCATGAAGGGCAGAGAGGAGGCCACAGCAAACAATGCTCCTGTTTGCACAGCCTCCCCTCTCCGTGTCCCAGAAGGAATTGGATGGACTGGATTCGTCTCTCCGAGTGGTCTCGTTCAGCATGAGCAGCTCAGCACCAGGAGCTGAAGGAGCTGAAGCCTCAGGCCACAGGAGCTGGGCAAGAGGAGACTTTCTGAGCAAATGAATGCTGCTAACATGGACCCAGCTGAATGCAGTGGATAGAATCATGGAATCACAGAATCCTTTCTGTTGGAAAAGCCCTCTGAGCTCACCCAGTGCAGCCGCTCACCCAGCAGTGCCAAGCCCAGCACTAAACCACGTCCCTGAAGTGCCAAGGCCTGGACACCAGCCCTGAGTGAGGCCTGGACAGCAGGCCCTGAGCCCAAGGTGGCCTCTGGATGAACCTTCCAGGCAAAGGTTATCTTTGTATCTGCTCCCTGATGAGATATGCATGGTCATTAGCACTGTGATAGATGTAGCCACTCCTTAGTGAAACATGTATTGACCTTTATGTATTTAGAAGTCAGACAAGGCCATGAAATCTGACATCTGGCCTTGTTTGGGGCTGAATGGTCAAAGTCAGCTCCCTTGGTTCCTCCAGGGGCCCTGGCCAGGCTTTGGGAGGGAGCCAAGAGGAGGATGAAAGCAGATGTTGCCACACTAGAAGTGCTGTCAGTTTGTCCATTCAGCACTGTCAGAGCTGGGCCCTCTCCCAGCGGGGTTGGAGCCTCACCTGTGGCTGGAGGCACCTGCAGGAATTGCCAGTGCCCAGGAGTGGCTCTGCAGCCCTTGGCTGTGACAGCTTCCCCAGCTGCTGTGTGGGTCTGGGCGATGGTAAAGGCTGAGGGTAACTGGGGCTGGATCTTTCTCAATCACTGCAGGCAATCTTTGGTGGGGATGGTTGGGTGCATTGCTGAGCTGCTCCTGTTGTGATTCTTTGCTGCTTTGAACTGCAGGAAATGACACTGATTCCTTCAGTTGGAGTCTGTGTCTTTGGTGCTGACCCTGCCCACTGGTCAAACCAAACTGGCACAGTCTGGCCAGATCCCAACAAAATGTCACTTGTTCAATGTCAATGTGAGGAATCAGTGCCATCAGAAATTCCCAGATGGGAAGCCCTTCCCTGGAGTTCCCTGGCTCTGGAGTGGGCTGAGGTGGGAGCCCCGTGGGAGCAGTGGGGCAGTCGGGTAAAAGAGGCTGCACCCCTGGATGTCTTCAAATGCATCCAAAAATTGCACATGGAAAAGGAAAAGACCTTGTGGGCTTGGGCAGACAAAGATGAATTTGTTAAGAGTCCAAAGGAAACAGCACCTTCAGAAGGAACAATTTTTGTTGGAATGCTCCCACATGGGGTGACAGAAGAAGGTTTTCATCTTGAGCTCAGATGCATTGGTGCAAGTGAAATATCAATATAATTAATTACTATATATGTATTTATAGTATAATAAGACCTTCATATATATATTTTTATATGTATGTCTAGGTCTGTCTATCTATATCAATATGTTTATCTACATATAAAATTATAATAATGTGAAATAGTGCTGACAATACTAATTTGGTAGCTTTGGCTGCTCAGGGATGTAACACTAACTACCCTACAGAACAGGATTGGCCAGGACCCTAATGTCAGTGGTCAACTTTGTGAGATTGTATACAGTGAACAAAAGAGGAAGGGAGGAAATTGGCTGTTTTTACAGGGTTTGCTGATACTGTGATGCAGAGTGCTTTGTCTGTTCCTGCAAAAAATACAGTGATTAAGCCTGCAGGGTTTTTCATGTACCAGGCTATGCACAAGCTGCAGGATTGGTTGCATGGGTGAAGGGGTTGTTTAAAAAGCAGTTGACAAAATGAGGAGATGGGAACCTTTGCCCATGGAGAACCCATCTCCCAGATGTGCTCCATGCCCTTAACAATGGCCCACTGGGGAAATGGAAACCCCCTGGCTGTGCACGGCTGCCCCCAGTTTGCAAATCCAACCTTGGGCAGTGAGACTTGAACTGCCTGGGAAATTGTTCTGGCTGTGATGGCCCCTGGCAGGGCCAGCCCAGAGGCTGCAGGGCTGGGCCTTCATGCACTGGAATTAATTAGGGGAAATTCAAAGCAAATGAGAGCTATCAATACTGAAACAGGAATTCAGATTCCTCCAGGACACTTTGGTTTGATAACTGCTCACTCGAGCTTGGCCTTGCAAAGTGTTCCTGTCATGAGAGGAGGAATTATTGTTGCAGATAGCAAGGAGAAATTAAAGGAATTGTGTTCAACAATAGTGACCAGGATTGGATTAGTCAACCCCATGACAGGGTAGCACAATTATTGATATTGCAATTTTAGGAATGATTGTGAAAAAAGGAGATCCACCTGCAATCACCACCGTTTGTGGAGATAAAGGGTTTGGATCCAGCAGCCCTAATAATGGAGCCAGAGTGTGGGTCCGGAGGCCAAATGGCCCTCCCGAGGCAGCTGAAGGAGCAGCTCCTGGGAAAGACAACTCTGAGTCCTGAAACCTGGGCAGGAACAATGGGAATGTGTCCCTGCAGCCAAGTGTTCTGTGTGAGAACAAGTAGATCTGACAGGATATTGTTTTCCACATGCTGCCAGACCAAATCTCCCTGTTTGCCCCAAGGGCCCCTTTGGCAAATGCTCTGATCCACGGGGCTCCATGTGAAGGCTGCTGTGACACTGAGGGACTTGCACAGGAATTGCATCCAGGAGCCCGGGTGCCCCTCAGGGACTGGGACCCGGCCCCTTCCAGCCAGAGGGGAAAGGGCCCCCCCAGGCCTTGTTAGCCACAGACAGCATGGTAAAGCTGAACAGCAAAGGGCCTGGGGACATTATTCTGGAATTAAAAAGGTGCCAGCTCCATGGACAACAGAATTCTTGTTCCTAACTCCAATGAGATTGAGAAAAATGGATGAAGAACGGTGTCACCAAAGTACTACTGATGTCTGTAAGGTGTACCTTGATAGTCAGCCAGAATCTTTGTCTGCCACAAACACCTCTAGTGTTTGACCAAGGGGTTAGTCATCAAAATGTCATGATGAGTTCTGAAGGATTGCTGAGCTTATCCTTTTGTAATTCTTTGCAGCTGTGCATGATATAAATGCCACAATTCCTTCAGTTGGTGTCTGTGTCTTTGGTAGTGAGCCTGCCCACTGGTGAAACAGGGCCCCCTCTTGCCTAAGTGTTACCTGGCAAGGCAAAAAGCCTCCCTCCAAAATTCCCCCTTCCTCCTTGTTCCCCCCCTTCATACCCTGAGCATGATGTGCTCTGGTCTGGGCTGTGCCCGGGGTCAGTTGGGGTCACCTGTCCTGGCTGTGTCCCCTGCCAAGCTCCCCCGCAGCCCCAGCCCCTCCCCAGTGTGGCTGGACGAGGGGCAGGACAGGCCTTGGCTGTGCTGCAGCTCAGCAAGAACAAAACCATCTCTGCGTGCTCAGCGCTGTGCTCAGCACCCGGCCCAGCAGTGTCTCAGTGCCAGGGGCTGTGCCCTCAGTGCCTGCCAGGGCTTTCCATGGCAACTTCCAGGCCAGGTGACCCAGGTGTCCCCCCCAGTGCCGGTTGCCATGGAAACAGTGCCCAGCGCTGCCCCTTTCTGTCTGGCTGACCTGGCCTTTGGTCCTGGCAGTGCCCTTGGCTGCTGGTTCCTGGTGCCCGAGCGGCCAGCGCGGCACAGGGCAGGTGGCCATGGCACAGCCCCCAGCAAGGGATCCCCTCTGGCTCTGGGCACTGACACTAGCCCTGAGCAAGGGGCCCAGGCCAGCTTTCCATGGCCACCAACCATCACAACGGCTCCGGGCATTGCTTGCCATGGCACCAAACCAAGGAACGGGTCCCCGTGGCCGTTGCCATAGCACCTGGTGGCACCAACCAGTGTCACTGCAATTGTACCTGGAACAGCCCTGGCACCGTTTTGTCCTCAGGGTTGCCATGGCAGCCCAGGGCAGCAGCAGCTCTGCAGGCAAGGGGCCATGGAACCTGGCTGCAGAAATGGCTCCTTGGGCTGCTTTCCAAGGAAACCTGAACTGATGGCGGTTGCCGTGGCACCCAAACCCAGCAGTGGGGTCCCTGCAGTGTCCATGGCAACAGTCCCTTGCAATGGCTCAGTGCAGGTTGGGATGATGATCCACCCTCACAGCTGGCCCAGGGCAGGTCTGGAGTGCTCTTGGTGGCACCCTGGGCTTGGCACACACTTGAGGAGGATGTCTGTTTGCAATGGGGAAACTCAGGAGTTTTAGATGGCTTCAAAACTCAAAGAAGGAAAATCCCTCTTTGCCTGAGTGCAGCCACTTCTCCAAGCAAAGCAGGTCCCAGGTGAGTGAGGAGAGACACCATGGGCTTGGGGAATGTGGAGCAAGGTTGTCCACACTGGCTCAGAGCTCAAGGCACAGCTTCTCTGAGCAGGCCAGACCTCCTTAGGACAGTCCCTGCATCAATATCAGTCACTGAATGCTGCAGTCACCTCTTGTGTAATAAGAAAAGCAATAAAAGACACCCTTTAAAATAGGAATACATATTTCCTAGAAGCTCTTTGAGCTATTTCTCCATAACTTTCAAAGGAAACCCTCCTAATGAACTGCACAGGAGCAGAGGGAAATCAAGGCAGAGCCATTGTTTGTCAGGACTTGCTTGATCCTCATGAGCCTCACTGTGCATTTGGAGCTGAGCCCTGGAACCTCAGGGCCTGGGAGGAGATTGCACAAACCTTGCCTGGAGTCAGAGTCAGAGGAAACACCCAAAGTGTCTCCAGGCATTCATGGCTCCCACTGAGGTCCCTGTCCAACACAGGCTCCTCATGGACTCCTTGGTGTTGCCTTCTTGGGAAGGCGGCAGTGACCTGGTTTCGAAGTCTAGCACGGCGATCTCTTCCTGGGATCCCTCATGGCCAATAACGGACGCTAACACCAATGTGGTGGACGGTTAAAGGCATTTATTGAGGGGTCTCAAGGGTATTTATGGACTAAGGGGTTTCTCTACGTCAGACAGGGGTTTGGCTATACTTTCTAGGGTTAGTATGGAGTGGAAAGTTACTGGCATCCATAGGTTAGGGGGGCTACCTGTTTGGCTACATTCCAAGGGTGATCCTTATCTATGGGGAGAGGGGCAGGAGGATTCCTGTAATTTTCCGTCACAGCCCGAAATCTTCCGAACGCCTGTCCCTTACCTACCACACTTCCCCCCCCTCTTTCACAAATGAACGAGGTAATCTTATACATAGGCACTGAAATGAGGTAGGAGGTTGAGATCTGACTAGGGAAAAGGGTCTTGGGAAACCTGAGTAAGTTTCTGCCAGGCAAGTCTCTCGTGACTGGCAGTGTTCCCTGTTGGATTCACAGGAATTGTTGCTGTCCCACGAACAGGATGCTAGCCCGTTCTAGGTGGGCCTGAACGAATGAGACTAGCTTGTTCAGCAGGCATGGCCCGAAGGTAATAGCTAAAAGCAGCATTGCCAATGGACTTATTAGGGTAGAAATTAGGGTGGTTAGCCATGGTGATTGATTGAACCAGGATTGGAACCAGCCCTGTTGGGCTTCCTTGTCTTTCTGTCTCTGAGCCAGTCTGTTTCGGAGTTCTGCCATGGAGTCTCTAACGACTCCTGTGTGGTCAGCGTAGAAACAACATTCCTCTTTCAAGGTGGCACACAGGCCCCTTTGCTGCATGAACAGGAGATCCAGTCCTCGCCTGTTCTGCAGGACCACTTCTGAGAGCGAGGAGACTGACTTTTCTAGAAAGGAAATGGATTTCTCGATCCTCTGCAGGTCCTCATCGATGGCCGTCTGCAGCTGGGACATTCCTTGGTGTTGAGTTGCTAGGGCTGAGACACCTGTTGCCGTTCCAGCCGCCCCTAGGCCGAGCAGCATTGCGATAGTTATACCTGTTAATATTTCTCTCTTGTGGAGCCAGCTGTTTTCTTCGAAAAGGTGGTACACTTCTTTGTCTGAGTGGTACAGGACCCTAGGGACGATCAGAACTTGAACACAAAAGTCGTTAGAGTTATCGAATTTGGCAAGAAACACGCAGGGACTCACTCCAGATCTCTGGCAAACCCACATCCCAGATGCAGATGGGACTACCCATTATTATTTTTCCTGTCGGGCTCAACTACTTCGGTGCAGATGTCACCTTTCCGCTTAGCTAGGGTTGCATTGCTGAAGCATCTGCCCTGACTTGTGACTTGACTCAGGGTAATTCTTTTGCGGTGTGTGTTTTATCTGTACTGGTGAGGGGCATCGGCTGTGGAATAGCTGAAGGGGGTATCTAAAGCGACTCTTTCGTAAAAGGGGGGTTTAACATCGTAGCAAAGCTATCAGGAATCGGTTAGGTTAGGGTTAGATTCATTCAGAGATAGAAAGTTAGCTTCTAACATGTGAAGGATTGGGTCTGAGCTTGACCTGGCTGAGTGGCTTATTTGGAAGGCTTCCTCATTGCCAGTCAGGATGTCGGTGACCCTTGTGGGCAAGGCTTTGGGGTAGGTCATGTTTCTCTCTTTCTGTGTGCTTTTGATCACTTTGTTGGGCCCAACCGCTCTGGGTGCTGATGGTGGGAGTCTGGTAATTCGCACATTCACTCACTTTTCTGACTCTTGAAGGACTACTGTCCATGCTTTGCTCACGGCTCAGCTGGGGTGATCCGGCTGCAAGACTGTCATGTTATAGTGAGTGCACTTCTGGAATTTGGGGACTTTATGGTGGTTTCGATAGAAACTTCGCTGAAGGAAGACGGGTGTTTTGCAGCCTGCGGGTGCCCAGGTGAACTGTAGGAATCTGTCAGGCTCTTGTGGGTCCCACCCAGGTCCTGATGGCCTGGTGTCTGTAACTATTGTTTCACAGCCCCAGTGCCCACAGTATCTCCACCCTGGGCGATTGCAATAACTTTTTCTTGCGTTTGAGGCTGGGCACCAGTAGGATAGGTACATGTGTGAGGCGTGTGAAGAATAGGGGTCTACCTTTGGTTGTTCTGGAAACAGGTCAGTGACGTGAAGCACGAAGGACGGGGCGTTTGGCGTGGTGATGTCTCTGAGCATCTTGTCTCCAGCAAGAAGTTGCATGACCCACCTGAAGGGCTGATGAGGGTAGTAGTCTGGGCTGGCTTGCCCTCTG
Source organism: Agelaius phoeniceus (assembly GCF_051311805.1). Taxonomy (NCBI): domain Eukaryota; kingdom Metazoa; phylum Chordata; class Aves; order Passeriformes; family Icteridae; genus Agelaius; species Agelaius phoeniceus. The sequence goes on along the minus strand of NW_027509877.1, from coordinate 1,912,877 downwards.
GCGACAAGCCCCAACAGCATAATCACACAGAAACACTGTTGTTGCTTGGGTCTCACCCGTGCGGGTCTCTTGGGTGCTGTCCGGCGGCTTGGTGGACTGTCACTTTCCTCTGGAAGGGGAATGTACGCATCTCGGGGACGACCCATAAGCATGTCCTGTAAATAGAAACTCACAATTCTCATCAGCCCTGTCCTGCCCACTGTGAAGGTCGGGCTTGATCGACCTAAGTGGACACCACTTAATTTTGCCGTCTTTTTTGACAGCTGCGTACCCTCGTCCTGTGAGCATCAACTTCCAGCCCTGTTTTCATTCGCTTAGCTCATTTCTAATTACAACTTGCGGGCCTTCTTCTAGCTCTCTGGTGGCCCAGTGTTTTT